>NC_061852.1:6995400-7010400 GCF_019202785.1 Penaeus chinensis | reverse complement strand
TGTGTGTATGTGTGTGTGTGTGTGTGGGTGTGTGTGTGGGTGTGTGTGTGTGTGTGTGTGTGTGTGTGTGTGTGTGTGTGTGTGTGTGTGTGTGTGTGTGTGTGTGTGTGTGTATGCATATGTGTGTGAGTAGCTTGAGGAGTGTAGGGGGGCAGTGTATTGCTTCCTACAACTTGAGGGCATTGAGGTAAAGGTTATTTATGAATTTAGGAGGGAAAGTTGGATAATTCCCATGACAAGGACATTAACACTGAGTACACATATTCCTTCCCTCCCGTCCCTCAGGTCTCTTCCTCCTTTCCCGTCCTTCTCTCCCATTCCGTCCTCCCCCTCCCCCCTCATCACTTCCTCCCCCTCCCCCCATCGCTTCTTCCCTCCCTCCCTTCGCCCCCTCCCATCCCTCTCCCCTTCCCTCCCCTACGTCTCCCTCCTCCCCCATTAGTCCCCTTCTCCTCCCCTTCTTTCACATTCTCCAAACCTACAAATCCAGTTACTTTTTTCTGTCAAGAATCAGCATTTCTAAAGTCAATATTTTGACGTGTTCTTCTCTCAAGCTTTCACCCTCTTACCATATTCTCTTTTATCCAACTTCCATTTTCTTTTTTTCTTCCTACTTTTTTCCCTGCCCCTCTCCCCCAGATTATAATCCTTCGCCTGCGTATTAACCTTCTCCATTTTTCCCGATCCTTCTCGAACTTCCTGCCTTGCAGTCCGCTTCCTCCGTCTCAAGTCAGTCATCTGATCTCCGTTGCTTCCCCGACCCAGGGAGCTCACTATCGGCATTTTTGTCTGGGATGTTGTTTTTTTTCCCCCAATCGCTTTAATTTCTTGTCGTTCTGCATCTTTCTCTTTCTGGTCCTTTCGTTCTTTGTGGTTCCCCATCACTACCTCCCTCCCTTCCTACTTTCCTTCCTCGTTTTTTTTCCTCCTGTTCCCTCTCTCCGTCGTTTTCTCCCTCCCTCTCTCCTCTTCCCTCCCCCTTCTCCCCCGCACCCTTTCTTTCTCCCCCTCCGCTCCTTTTCTTTTTCTCCCGCACCCTTTATTTCTCCCCCTTTCTCCTTGCCTGTGTATATTGTCCGATTAGAATCTCCGATCTGAACCCTTTACACATGATATCGTCGAAACACACCATTCTTTCTCCTTCTTATGCCTTCATTCCTCCTTCCTCCATCTTCTTCTCCTTTCTTCTCCTCTCCTCTTTCGTCTGCTCTTCTTTTCTTTTTCTTCTTCCTACATCTCTTTTCTGTTCCTCTTACTTCCCTTCTTCCTCTTATCTTCTGTCGTGTGTTCCTCTTACTTTCCTTCTTTCCTCTCCCCTCTCTCTTCCCCTCTCGAGTTTTGCAGTTATCTCGTGAAAGCGGAATGTTTTTTGAGTGTGTTTGAGTTTGTTGTGAAAGTACAGTATGTGTCTGTGCCTACATAAAGTGCTTATTCTGTAGGTGATTTTTTTCGTTTATGTATATGTATGTATTTATGGATGTATACATGTGTATGTTATGCATGTATGTATGTATATATGCATGTATCTATGTATATGTATGCATGTATGTATGTGTTTGTGTGGATGTTCTCTGTTTATATTCGTATGTTTGGAAGTGTATATGCCTCGTGTAAATGAATTGCAGACAAACATGAAGGAAGATGCAGAAGCAGCAATACAAAGCTAGTTGCTTGCTCGCGGATCTCGCTTGGCTTCGCTGGACCCACCAGCTTCGTCGTTTTCTTTTGTAAGCTAAATTGATTGAAAACACTTTTTTGTATCTGTTTTCTTATAGATATTGACGGAAATGTCTTCCGCGTAGGGATGCGAAAAGATGAGTTGCGTGTGCCACATTGAGATACACAGGGACAGAATTTACTGCAGGCATAACCTGATCGACAAAGAGACAGGTGCAGATATGAATGGACCTGCAAAGACCAGCAGGCAGATAGACAAGCAGGGCGGCAGGGCAAGCAGAGCAAGCACGAAAGCAGTGGAGTGGGGAGGCGGAGGCCGGACAGCAGGCCGTTCTTTGAGAGCACGAGAGATCAAAGAGGCCGATTGCACGGGGGCGCGGGAGCTGGGACTCGATGCTATCGGCGTGCGCGTGGAGGGGAGGGGGGGGGGGTGGACACCGGCGTCGCTCGTTGCTTCCCGTCGCCGCCTGCGAGGGCTGGGGAGGGCGCGCCACTTCTGTCGCGAGGTTACGGCTCCTCTAGGCGGAATATTTAACCGGAGGCTCGTAAGAGAGCGAGGAGGAACGCGCCCCAAGTGCCCCGGCGCGAGATCTTCTTAAGGCGCCACTGATGTGTTTGCAGCGCGGGGGGAGGGGGAGGCGGGGAGGGAGGGTGGAAGAGGGAAAGGTGGAGGCTGAGGTGGATGGAAAGAAGAGCGAGTGGAGACGTTAAAACGGGAAAGGAAGAAGGGGGAAAAGTGGAAAGAAGAGACGGGAGTAAAGGGGGGGGGGGAGTGCACGGAGTAAAGAGAAAGGGGAAGGAGAAGAGCAGCAAAACCAGAGAGGGGAGTGAACGCTAGAGGAAGGAGGGAGTATGTTGAGACAGGAGGGTGAGGGTTTGGAAGGAGAGCCCTCGGAATGGCGCTGTTGCAGTAGAGGGAGGGAGAGTGGTGGCGGAGACAGCGGGGAAGATCATGGCGATGCGTCCGCTTTAAAATATCAGCACGAAGGTCAACCTGAACAATGTGACCAAAGTCGCTTGGTCAGGACTACTCGGTCTACTCGGTCTACTTGCTATCGCGAGGACATTTTACTCTGCCTTAGGAATCGGACAAAACTGGTTACTTCGAGTCAAAAAGGAAAAAAAGGACTTGGTGCATTGAAGCGTTATATATATATTTCTTTAGTCTCTATTTCCGTTTATTTTAGCCTCTTCGTAAGCTTCTATTAATGGGGGTTTTCACTTGTGTTCATTTGTTGTGATCTTCATAGGGATCATGGAAATTCATTTTTTTGGCGTATGGTCTCCGGGTTTATTTTGAACTGATCCGGAACGTTTCACTGTTTGTAAAACAAAAATATAAATTGTGTTGATTCAGCAGTGGGTTTATTTTACCAAGTGTGGAAATGGTAATAGCATGTAACTGGCTGCATTCCCTGTCCGTCATATTGGCGCGGTAACATTTGTGCCTTTGTGTCAGACCTTAATTTGTACACTTTATTTGTATTGTTAAACATGTAAGAGTGGCTTTTTGGTAGTGAAATATTTTAGAGAGAGATAGATAAAGAGAGAGAGAGAGAGAGAAGAGAGAGAGAGAGAGAGAGAGAGAGAGAGAGAGAGAGAGAGAGAGAGAGAGAGAGAGAGAGAGGCAGAAATAAGAGAGGAACAAAAAAGAGGTTTCGTCCTTTGACAAACTCGGAGAGCTTACACAAAAATTGAAGGGGAAAAAATAAATCCTACTTGAGTTCAGTTAATCAAATCTCGTTGTCCCTCTAGCTTCATTTGGTCGCTTTTCTGTCAGAGTTTCAACCTCCCTCTCTTCTTCCCTCCCTCTCCTTTCACCCCCTCCTTCCTCCCTCCCCATTCCCCATTTCCTCCTCATCGCAGATACAAAAGGAAAGAGGAAAGAGGACAGCCCCGGATGTTGGGGAAGGGGAGGGGGGGAGGAGGAAGGAGTAAGGGTGATGGGGATGGGGAGAGGGAAGGAGGAAAGAAGGAGGATGGGGAGAGGAGGAGAAGGGAGGAGAGGGGAGGGGGGAGTGCTCGTAAATCACCGGTCTAAGGTTTCTGCGTGAAATCTTTCCAATATTTTTTCACTCGCCCAAAGGAGACCTCAAACAATGTGCCAGTCGCTCAGCGTGGCCCGTGTTGTCGCTGAGGTGATTGGGGGGGAGGGGGGAAGTCTGTTCGACGGTGTTGTATTGTTCGGCCGGCGGTGTGTGCTGTATTGTTGTATTGTTCCAGCTGTGTTGTGGTGTGTTGTATTGTTTAAATGACTCCCCCTTTTTTTGTCGTTCAGCCAGAGCTCTGTTCACCTGCTCTGTATGTGTTGTGTTGTTCCAGCTGTGTTGTGTTCTACTAATGGTTCTTTTCTGGTCGTTTTCTGGGCGTATTGTTCAGCTGTCGGTGTGTTCTGTGCTGGTTTGTTGTTCAGGCTGTGTTGCGTTCATTTATGGTGTGTGTTTGAATAACTTTTTGTAATGATCTCCACGTGTTATCCCGTTTAGTGTTCAACTAGCGGCGTGCATGTTGTATTGTTCATTCGTATCATGTTGTTTTGATATTTAAAGAGCCGCTTCATAATTGCGTAGGTGTTATTTAGTCATCGTACTCAACTGTTGCTCTTAGGACCGTTTTGTGAGTCGATATTGATATGATAATGGCCTTATACTAAAGGGTACGGAGACACACTCGCACATACACACTCGCACGCACACACACGCATACACACACACACACACACACACACACACACACACACACACACACACACACACACACACACACACACACACACACACACACACACACACACACACGCACACACACACACGTACACACACGCACTCACGCACGCACGCACCCACGCACGCACGCACTCACGCACACACACACTCACGCACACACACACATACATATGGTATCATAAATCAAGGGGCGTATAACAGTTATTTAAATTGCTATTTAAATCAGCAATTTTGGACACACTGAAACTATCACAAAATGCAGAACTGTCAGTGATGCAAATTTCGTAAGCAATTATATTATTTTATTTATATACTATTGTATGTACTAAAGTGATAAGGTACGAGTCCATATGCCTATTTATTCGTATGCCTCAACACACATATTCGATTGTATGCTAAAACAAACACACACACACACACACACACACACACACACACACACACACACACACACACACACACACACACACACACACACACACACACACACACACACACACACACACTCCCCACCTCTCTCTCTTTCTTAGTTCCAAACGGCGGTGCGCGCACGGGACGGCCCCGCAGACCCTACCCTTCCATCCCTCAACTCTCCGTGTGCCTCCGGCGTGGCTTGAGCGAAGGGGATCCGAGCGCCGCCCTCGGAATCCTTAGACGAGGGGCGCGCACGCGAGATGGGCGCCGCACCTGTCAATCAGTTTACCTTTTTTTTCCTCCGGTTATTCTATCTGGCTGTGATCCGGCTGATCCATCTGGAGGCTCCCCCTTCACACCAGCCTTGATTGAGTGTTATAGGGTTTTCCTGTCGGGTTATTGCAGGTGCGGTCTATACTCTGAGCTACGCACATTGCATGCATCCAATATTTGCAGTGTGTCCTTGCAGCTGCGAGTGCCATGCTGCTTCACAATCCAGGCATCCATCCAATCTGTAGTAACGTGTCCCTTATGTCACACCCGCGACGCTCCTCTCCCCTTTCCATACGCTTCCTCCTCCTCCTCCTATCGTCTTTTATTCCTCACCCTCTTCCTCCTTTCACCTTCCTGCATGCTTCGCCCTCGCCTTTCTCCCGTTTTCCTTTATTCCTCACCCTCTTCCTCCTTTCCTCTCTCTAAGTGCCGTCTAGTGAGCTATTTCCCGTTTTTGTCACCGTATCCGATCTCGGTTACGCCATCATTTACCCTAACTATCGTCTTCTCCTCTTCCACTTCTGAACCTCCCCCCCCCCCCCCCATCAACACCTACCCCGCAATAAGTGTTCGTCAAACGCGGTCTTGGCTCATCCTCAGTCTCGTTTAGTGCTAAGTCACTTCGTTTATTCCACAATAAAACAAAAACAAGAACATCTTTATCGTGTCAGTCTTTTCAATCGCCTTTGTATCCCCGATCATGTTTTCCGGTCTGTTTCCCCAACTCCATCAATCCTCCTGCGCCAACATTTCCAACCCGGCCGTCTTTTCCGCCGCAGACACGAGTGCCACCAACAACCTTGCGCCGTGAGAGTGGCACTACCTACGCCACGGCACCCATACTTCACTTCCGAGGACACCTGACAATTTCCCACATTTACCTGCTTGTAAAGTCCGTTTCTGTCTCCTCGCCTTTTTTATATCTCCTCTTCGTTTTCCTTTTTTTCCACTTTTCGCCTTCCTTTTTTTCCACTTTTCGCCATCCCCTTCCACTTTGTTTCCTCTTCTTCCTTCCTTCCTTCCTTTCTAGAATCTATCAGCCTCAAACTCCTCACGTCATCGACATAGACACTATAGTAACATAAAAAAAATATCTGACATTTTATTGTGCTCCACGACCATTAAATACCGTAGCTGGCATCACCAGTACAGTAGATACATTACATACAGTAGCACAAACATCGGAAAATACGTTCATAACGACGGCAGCGCCCCACCCACCACCACCCTTGCCCACCCCACGCTTGCCTCCACCGTACACCTCATTTATCACCACCAATTTCGACGAGCAAAATACATTATTGAAGCGAGTTACGGGGCGATAACCTATTGTGTGTCGCTGTGATGCAGCCTCGGCCAGCCGTAATAGTGGGGATTTTTCCCGTCTTTGTGTCTGTGTTTATATGTGTGGGCGAGTGTGGGATGGGCGGGCGGATGGCCGGCGTAAACTGTGTATCTTTTCGGTGTCAATATTTGTATGTGGTATTTTGTCAAAATTTATTCGTACACATTGAAGAAAATTCTCGTTGTTGATTTGAAATATGTGCAGTAAAGTGTATGTATATATTTTTTGGTTGCCGAAAAAGGAGTAGCGTGTGAAATACCATGCAGAGTGAGGAAAGTATTTGCAAAGTATTGGCTTAATGCTGGCGCAGTGGAAAGTGGACTTGCAAGAGACAGGATTAGGAAGAGAAAGACCAAACAGGACAGCGCAAATGCAGTCTACTTTTGGCCAGCAGGACCTTGTGTGTGTGAGGTACAAGCTCGCTAATGTAAGCTAAATTTATAGTGACAACATGCTTACCACCTCCCTCTCTTTCTCTCCAGCTCTCTCTCTCTCTCTCTCTCTCTCTCTCTCTCTCTCTCTCTCTCTCTCTCTCTCTCTTTCTCTTTCTCTTTCTCTTTCTCTTTCTCTTTCTCTCTCTCTCTCTCTCTCTCTCTCTCTCTCTCTCTCTCTCTCTCTCTCTCTCTCTCTCTCTCTCTCTCTCTCTCTCTCTCTCTCTCTCTCTCTCTCTCTCTCCAGCTCTCTCTCCAGCTCTCTCTCTCTCTCTCTCTCTCTCTCTCTCTCTCTCTCTCTCTCTCTCTCTCTCTCTCTCTCTCTCTCTCTCTCTCTCTCTCTCTCTCTCTCTCTCTTTTTTCTCTCTCATTCTCTCTCTCATTCTCTCTTTTCTCTCTTTTGGTTTCTCCCTCCCTCCCCCCCTCCCCCCTCACGCCCCACCCCTCCTCCTTAGGGCTGGGGGGTTGTTGCAAGGCCTGTTTGGCGAGTGAGCGATGAAGGAGCGAAGAGCCTTAGAAGAGGCAGTCTCCGAAGGTCATTATGGAGTAGCGAGGAAGGGGAGGATGGGAGGCGAGAGTGGAAGATTAGTCGGTTGAAGTGGAGAGAAGGCGGAGGTCTATGAGCTGTGGAGGAGGGAAAGGTAGGAGTGGGAGTGGATGTAGAGGTGGATGTAAGTGGTGTATAAAGATGGTGTCGGGTGTGGATGGGTGCGGAGATACCAAGGGATGCCGGGAAAAAGGACGTAAATTTTACTGGAAGGCGTGACGGCGCGGGGGGTCGAGGGGGAGCTTCTGCAGTGTTTAAGGAGAGGGCCTTCGTAAATAGCTGCCTGAAGGATGTAGTTTATGGGGTACACCTGTCATGAATGGGTTTGTCTGTCAATCTGTGTATCAAATATGTATGCATCTCAGATATGCATACAGATCTGAGTTGTACACACACACACACACACACACACACACACACACACACACACACACACACACACACACACACACACACACACATATATATATATATATATATATATATATATATATATATATATATATAGGTGTGTGTGTCTTATGCATCATATATCTGTATTTTTTTTGCATTTACGGTCATATGCGTTTTTTGT
Source organism: Penaeus chinensis (assembly GCF_019202785.1). Classification (NCBI taxonomy): domain Eukaryota; kingdom Metazoa; phylum Arthropoda; class Malacostraca; order Decapoda; family Penaeidae; genus Penaeus; species Penaeus chinensis. Next base: position 7,002,413 of record NC_061852.1, on the reverse strand, counting down.
TTATTTCCTTATTCTCTTGCTTAGTGGTTCTTGGCACATGAGCGGGTTTGTGCGCATCCTCATTACCTGCGCCAACGCCGTGAGCCACGCGAGATCCTGCAGAGCACGTTCCTTTGTTGTAATTTACGTTCCCTTATTAATGCGTTTGTGGGCGTTTGTGGAGCCTTTGGTCCTTGGCCCCGCATCCTAATGAAGAGTGATCCAAGGTATTCAAGCTAATAATGAGATTGAAAGAGCTCGAGTCATTAGTATGCATAAGCTAATAACCAAATCTCCAATCCGGATATTGATACAGGCTCGGGGAAAACATCGAGGCAGAGACCGAGAAGATAATTAGGAGACTCCGGCGGGAACATGTCTTGTGTGTACCTCTCCGGGCGAACGTGTCTGCGCCTCCACGCTCCTCGACACTGACACACGACACAGCAACACGACACTGGTACATCTCTAGAACACGCCACACGACGCAGCCAGACGACACGACGACACTGGCACACGATACTGGTAACTGGTACATGATACGCCAAACGACACATGACACGACACACCCACACGACCCCATCACACGACCCATCACACGACACACCCACATGACCCATCACACGACACACCCACATGACCCATCACACGACACACCCACATGACCCATCACACGACACACCCACATGACCCATCACACGACACACCCACATGACCCATCACACGACACGGCCACGCTACACATCACATGACACTACCACACCACGCTACACGACATGAGCACATTACACAAGCAGTTGGGTGTCTCCTGTGTGGCACTCCCGAGTCCGTCGCTCGCCATTGCCAGGGTACTACATTGGGGTCGAGCTTTTCCTCACTAAAAGGACGGGAAAAGTGAACAAGGAAAAGGGAGAGAAGTGTACCTGTGTGTGCGTGTGTGCGCGAATGTGTGTGAGGCTGGAGTCGGAAGGAGCAGCGCCTTTGTGTGTCAAAGATCAAGTTACCAGCAACACGCTCCTCAGTTTGATGTTAATTACTGAGCTAACGTGGTGTTTGACAGACACGCTACGTATCGTAACGAGATGACGGAGACCATGATGTGGAGTGACAAAGGCGTCCTCGGTAGTTCGGCCTGTTATCCTTTCGTCTGTGTTTAGCTATGTGAAGTCAAACCGGTATAAGCTGTTTGCGCTTGGCCCAGACAGACGCGTGTTCTAGAGATGTGCACGGAGATAGTGTGATAGAAACCAACGTAGATGGTTGTAAGAGACACGAGAACGTGTGTTTTGTTCTCTTAAGTTCGGTTTTGGAGACGAATGGAAAATTAATTTGTACAACCTCTTTATGGTCAATCGCGAGGCAAGCTTGGGGCTCATTCATTCGCCAGGGAGGGAAACGTTTCTTCTGTTTACTTTGGAAAGAACTATGCTAATCCCATAAAGACGCGCCCAATCTTAATAGTGAATTCATGTAAATGAAGACATTAAGTAGTCTAGAGTATTTCCTTTTTGTGGCATCCATCATCGCCGGCGGCACGGTTAGCGCACATCCTTTTAATCTCCGCTTCTTACCGCCTCCCGCGAGCCATTCAAGACGCGGTCCAACCCAGGCCGCGGCCTGAGCTCTCGTTTTGTGTCCGGCGTGACGGATGACGGCCGGATCAGCGGTGGGCCGAGCGCCGCGGGCTCCGGAGGCCGCGTCTGCGATTCCTCCGCGCCTGCTTTGCCTCCTCCTCCTCCTCCTCCTTGGTTTTGTGTCCTCCTCTTCCTCATCCTCCTTTTCTTCTTCTTCTTCCACCTCCTCCTCCTGCTTTGCTTTCTCCTCCTCGTCCCTACTTGCTTTGCCCCCCCCCACCCCGCCACCTGCTTCGCGCGCAGCTGCTTTACACCATCTGCTAAGCGGGATAGGACGGCGGCGCCTCCTCCCCTGCTTCATCCGTGGGGGGATAGAGGTGTGGGGGATTATAGGGATCATGGGGATGTATGTGTTTGGTATTATGGGAAATGGGTATTTTTGGATTAGAGGGCTTTGTTCAGGGTCATTAGAACCGGGTATTTTTAGAACTGTGGTAGACAAGCTTATGGTATTCAATAGATTCTGTGTGAGTTAATGTGAAGTGCGGCTATTGAGAGTGCCGTAGATGAACGTTCGGTTGTATCGAATGTTCGTTGAGGGCGTTGCAGACTTTGTGGATGTCCGTGTCGGCTCCTAACCCCTTCATTTTCCCCTTCCCCTCGCTTGCGCTTCCCCATCTTTTATCCGCTCTTCCTTTCCCGTTCCATTCCATTAACTTACCTTACCTTACCAGCCATTCTCTACCCTTTCCTCTCCCCAATCCTCCTCCCTTAATTCCTTTCCGCCCCTCTCCCTTCCTTCCTCCCTCCCCTCCCTCCCTCTCCTTCCTCCCTTCCCCTCCGCTCCCTCTCCTTCCTTTCTCCCCCTTCCCAGCGGCAGTGTCTAGGTGACTGATGGCCATATGCTCTAGTTGATGAGGTATTGCTCGTTATATTTTCTCTCTCATTATGAGGCCTGGAGGTAGGCATGGGAGCTGAGGTGAGGAGTTGGGGACGGGGAGATAGATGTTCGGAGGGGGGGGGAGGGGGGGGGCGGAAAAGGTTGGGGAGGTGGAGGATGGGGTGGTGGAGGAATGGGAAGGGAAGGGGGAAGGGGGGGGGGGGGAGGGAGAGCAGATCTCATCTGAAAGAACGCCAACTCTAAATTGTTTTGCGGAGTGATAATTGCTGTGTGGGATGTCCAATTATTACCTTTTGAACAACTGCGAATACGGGTGTGTGTCAGAAAAATGTGTTTTTTCTCTAACTAGTTATTTTGTTGCTTATTTAGAGTTGTTTGTTTGTTTCGCTACGTAGTTTGGTTTTATTTACGATCCGACATACTCACGAGAACAGGCATATAAACTAAATAAAAAAATCTTCCTTGCTCACTCAAACACACACACATTCACTCTCTCTCTCTCTCTATCTATCTATCTATCTATCTATCTATCTATCTATCCTATCTATCCTATCTATCTCTATCTCTCTATCTCTCTATCTCTCTCTATCTCTCTCCCCCTCTCTCTCCCTCTCTCTCCCCCTCTCTCTCCCCCTCTCTCCCCTCTCTCTCCCCTCTCTCTCCCTCTCTCCTCTCTCACCCTCTCTCTCCCTCTCTCTCCCTCTCTCTCCCTCTCTCTCCCTCTCTCTCCCTCTCTCTCCCTCTCTCTCCCTCTCTCTCCCTCTCTCTCCCTCTCTCTCCCTCTCTCTCCCTCTCTCTCCCTCTCTCTCCTCTCTCTCCCTCTCTCTCTCTCTCTCTCTCTCTCTCTCTCTCTCTCTCTCTCTCTCTCTCTCTCTCTCTCTCTTCTTCCTGCTCTCTCTCTCTCTCTCTCTCTCTCTCTCATTCTCTCTCTCTCTCTCTCATTCTCTCTCATTCTCTCTCATTCTCTCTCTCTCTCTCTCATTCTCTCTCTCATTCTCTCTCTCATTCTCTCTCTCTCTCTCTCTCTCTCTCTCTCTCTCTCTCTCTCTCTCTCTCTCTCTCTCTCTCTCTCTCTCTCTCTCTCTCTCTCTCTCTCGATTTCTCTTTCACACGCACGCGTACAAATAAAGTTAAGCCACACAGTTTATATCTTCATAAACTAATCTAGTGGATGCCTCCTGTATCCACTGCTGGCACTCACATAATTAAATCTTTCTTTAGTACATGGCACTGTCCGTCCCTCTACTGCTGTGCAGCTTGAATCTTCCTAGTCACGCACCTCCGTATGTTGCATGGCACCGTTATCCTCCACTCCCTATCCCCATCCCCTATCCCCCTCCCCTCCCTTCCATCCAACGCACACGCTGATGTGGCACTCGGTTTCATTTGCCTCATGGCACTGTCATTTCTCCCTCTCCCCTCATTCTCCTTTTTTTCTTCTCTCAGTCACCGTACGCTTGAATGAAAATCCTTTTTCATATGCAGTTGTTATGATCCACACGACTGCGCCAACACAATCCCTCTCGCCATCGCACTCCACTCATCCACCATTGCAGTCTTTCCAGCGCCTGCCCCGCCATCCACATTCCGCAATCTGCATCAGTAGTTCCGCAAAAATCCAGGCCACAAACGAGTGATATTTTCATTAGGATTTAGTGGACAAGTTATAATGAACGGCTCCAGTGTTGATCAGGGGGTGTGCCGACGCGGAGGATAAAAGGACGGGGCTTGTCGATATCTGTTCTTGCTGCGAGGAAAAGCCCTTCTCTTCGACTCCTTTCATCTGCTGTGCCCCTTCCCTACCCCTTCAACCCCCGTCTGTTCCCTCCTTTAATGCCCCTTTTCCTTTCCCTCCCTCTTCCTCCCTCCCCTCCCCTCCCTTCTCCCTCCCCTCCCCTCCCCTCCTTCCTGTCTCCCACCTCCCCTCCCCCTACACCTACCCCACTCCCTCTATCATCCCTTCCACCTTAACACCCGCCCACGCGGATCCAACGCCGGAGCCATGGGAATACCCTCGTGGCTTTTAGGACCTTCTTTGACACTTCCATTGTACTGGCGGCACTCTCCCTCGCACTCGCTTTCCTGACAAACTTTCCTGGGCTTTTCAACCGCCTGCGACAGGTTTCTTTCACGCGCTCTCGTATCTTCGACCTCAGTAGCTACTTTTTTTCCCTCTCTCTCTCTCTCTCTCTCTCTCTCTCTCTCTCTCTCTCTCTCTCTCTCTCTATCTATCTATCTATCTATCTATCTATCTATCTCTATCTCTATCTCTATCTCTATCTCTATCTCTATCTCTATCTCTATCTCTATCTCTATCTCTATCTCTATCTCTCTCTCTCTCTCTCTCTCTCTCTCTCTCTCTCTCTCTCTCTCTCTCTCTCTCTCTCTCTCTTTCTCTTTCTCTTTCTCTCTCTCTCTCTCTCTTTCTCTCTCTCTCTCTCTCTCTCTCTCTCTCTCTCTCTCTCTCTCTCTCTCTCTCTCTCTCTCTCTCTCTCTCTCTCTCTCTCTCTCTCTCTCTTTCTTTCTCTTTCTCTCTCTTTCTCTCTTCTCTTGTCTGCTCTTCTCTTCTCTTCTCTTCTCTTCTCTTCTCTTCTCTCATTGTCTCCAATGTCTTCTACTTCTCACCTCGTGTCTCTGTCCCTTCCCTTCTCCCTTCCCTTCTCCCTTCCCTTGCCATTTGCCATTCTCCGCTGCCATCCTTCTCGGTACTTCCACCCTCGGCTCTATCTCCTTTGTCCCTTGACGTGGCGCGCCGCCGTTGCCATCTTCCTTTTATGATATCAGAAGCATCGCCCGTTCTTGGCGGCATGGGAGTGTCGAATGTGTTGATGGGTTGCATCGGTGGCAGAGAAGCGTGTCAGATGTGGTTTCAGGTGGTATCTGTGGCAGGGAAGCGTGTCAGATGTGGTTTCAGGTGGTGTCTGTGGCAGGGAAGCGTGTCAGATGTGGTTTCAGGTGGTGTCTGTGGCAGGGAAGCGTGTCAGATGTTGTTTCTGGTGGCGTCGGTGGCAGGGAAGCGTGTTAGATGTGGTTTCAGATGCGTTGGTGTCAGGGAGTGTTTGTCGCATGAAGTTTAAGGTGACGTTGATGGCTTGGAAGCATGTCATGTGTGATAATAGGTGACTATGGTGGCAAGGAGTCGTGTCTCGTGGCAGGTGGCGTCCATGACTGTGGAGTGTGTGCTAAATCGTGGCAGGTGGCGTTAGCGGCCATCATGGCTCCTTGTCAGCTGGTAAACACTTTGCGCTGCTGTGCCGGATACGTTGTAAGAAGACTCGGGTGTCGCGGTTATTATGGCGAACGCGGTATAGTGGTTTGAATCACAAAACCTTCCGTTGTTTGCGAGAGGCGAGGTAAGCAAATAATTCGTTATAAAACAGGCAAAAAAAAAAGCAGCAGCAACAACCCTCCCCCCTGCACCACCGCCAAAAAAGCAAAAAATGCTGTGGCAGCAGCGATTTCGGAAACAATTTTGCCGCCGTGTTGTAACAGCAGCACGAGTTTCAAGGATGTAGATCTCATCCCGGCGGTTATGCCTTGTGTGACTAAGCTTTAGATGCTGTGTTGTGATCATGGTACGTGTTGAGGAGTCTGCAGATGTGTCTAAGAGTTTAATTGGCACTCCGAGGTAATGCCGGGCGTTATGGTAGAGGCGGCGGCGATTATGCAGGGCGTGCCTAACTCGCGTCGCAGTTTTTGCTTCATTTGATTACTTTTTTTTCCTTTGTGTTTATGGCTGTATGAAGTTGGATAAATCTGTTATGGCCGCCAGCACGTTCTGCTTTATATTTCGGGGCCATGTTCTGCCTCTGGTTAAATGGAGCGCGTCGAAGGGGGGGTGTAGGTAGGCGTGGCTAGAGAGGAAAAGGCGTGGCCGAAGTCAAGTAGGCGTGGTTAGGCTTGTGCGAAGTAACGTATAGTAGCGCAGACTAATACAAGGTAGCCTGGCTGAGGGCCATTTACCTGAAGCCTGCCTTTATTACCTGGTTTATTAAGTCCGCCTTGATCCCAGCCAGCAATAACGTGTAGGGGGGTGGGGGATAGAGCCTCCCCCTCCTCTCTCTCTCTCTCTCTCTCTCTCTCTCTCTCTCTCTCTCTCTCTCTCTCTCTCTCTCTCTCTCTCTCTCTCTCTCTCTCTCTCTCTCTCTCTCTCTCTTTCCCTCCCTCTCCCTCTCCCTCTCCCTCTCCCTCTCCCTCCCCCTCCCTCCCCCTCCCTTCCTCCCTCCCTCCCTCCCTCCCTCCCTCCCTCCCTCCCTCCCTCCATCCCTCCCTCCCTCCCTCTTCCTCCTTCTCTCCTGTCTTTCCTTCCTCCCTCTCCTCCCTTCTCTCCCTTCCTCCCTTCCTTTACATTTCACACACATGAACAAGCACACACGCGCAAGACACAAGTGTATGTTATGTCCGCCTTTCTCATTCCTTCTTTTCCCCCTGTCTGTAACCCAGTCCTTCTTATTTCCTTTCATTCACCCTCTCCTCCTCTGCCTTTCGCTTTTCCCCGTTGCTGTTTATGCCCCTTATTGATTCTTCCTTTTCCTTCTTCCTTCCTCCTCTTCCTTGTT
>NC_061852.1:6985400-6987900 GCF_019202785.1 Penaeus chinensis | reverse complement strand
GCATCCTTCTTTTTCACCCTCCGGCATTTAGCTCCCTTTTTTTCTCTCTCTAATTTCTTCCTATCCCTCTTCCCATCCTCGTCCAATTCCCGAAGCCGTGATTACCTCTTCCCACAACTCGATCTCGCTACTGTAAGAAGTCACAATTTTATCGCAACTCCCGAACTCTCCCATCTCCATAATTTGTTTTAATGGACCCATTTTTCCTCCATAGCAGAACAGGCAATCGCTCTGCTCGCCGTCCATCCGTTTCACCCTGCCACGCGCTCCCTCTTAGCTCCCCCTCCCCCCCCCCCAAAAAAAAAGTCCCTTTCCTTGCCCTTTTTTTTGTCCTTTCTTGTCCATTTCTCTACCCTTTCTTGGTACCCTGCCCCCTCCCCCTCTCCCCGCTTGTTCCCCGTCGCTTGTACCCTGTCTGTCCCGGGTATCGTTGTCCGTACCCCTTCGGAAAGCTTTGTCTGCCTCTTTGCGAGACTCCGGGCCATCTCGCCGGCGATTCCTTCCAGTCAAGGATCCATAAGTTTCGCTTCTTGGCGGGATTTGGCCGTTCCTTGGCCGCGCCGCTTGACAGTCTTTTCGGGATCTTAGCATCGTCCATTACACTGGTTGAGAGGGGGGGGAGGCGTTGGGGAGGGGGAAGGGGTAGTGTTGGGGAGGGATAAAGGAGGGAAGGGGTAGTGTTGGGGAGGGAGAAAGGAGGGAAAGGGTAGTGTTGGCGAGGGGGCGGGGTGGGGTATTTGGGAAGGGGCGTTGGGGAGGGGCGAGGGGATAGGTAAGGAGGGGAATGAATGAGCTCTGACGGGTGATTGACAGCTTCGATTCGTATGTGATTAGGCCTCGTAATTGATTTTGCTTTCCCGTGGCCCGCCGAGGAGATATGTCTTTGGGAAGGGGAGGAAGCTTTTTAAGAAAGTTGGGTCGGAAGGATCGGACGCGGGTCGGGATTTTCATTTATTATTGGTTTATTTCATTATTATTGTTGTTGTTGTTGTCGTTGTTATTGTCATTATTTTGTGTTTTTTGTTGATTGGTGATCGAATGAGTTCTAGAAGTTCAGACGCGATATCAAAAGTCTAATATTCTCGTTTTCCCGACCTACCTTCGTTTCTTCCTTCTTGTGCTGCTTACCTGCTCCTTCCCCTTTCCCCACACACACCTTTTCTATCTCTTTCCCTCCCCTTTCTTCCTTTCACACTTCTGTACCCACTCTCATTCCCTCCTCCACCCTCTCTCATTCCCTCCTCCACCCTCTCTCATTCCCTCCTTTACCCTCTCTTCTTTCCTTCCCCCCCAACTTCTACTCCCCCCTCCTCCCTCTCCCAGATTCCCTCCTCCTACAGCTCCCACTTTCCCTCCCTCCTTGCACTCCTAGCTCCCACTCTTCCCTCCTGCTCCTCCACTCTCACCCAAGCGCCCACTCCTCCTTCCTCCTCCTTCCCTCCCCCTCCACCCTCTTCCCTTCCTCTCCACCCTCTCCGCTCTTCCCTCCCCTCCAACTCTCACTCTTCCCTTCACCCTCCACCCCCTCAGCTCCCTCTCTTCTCCTCCTCCTCCTCCATTTCCCGTTCTTATCGGCCACTTCCGCCCCGCGCGCCTCGAGCCGACGACTTCACCGGGATATTCTTGGTGATCGACCGGGAGCAACGAGAGAGTAATTACCGTGGCGGGGCGGGAGATTAAAGCTGCCTGGATAATTAGCCATTGTGACTAATTAACTACTGTATTTTAAGGTCCGCGTGAGATTGTTGGCGTGTTTTTTTTTTATATATATGTAGGTATGAGATGATGTGGTACGTTTTTTACTTCTTTTTCTTTTTTTTTGTTCATTTCTTCTCGTTTCTTTTTCAGTATTATTGTTCCTTCTAGTGTGGTGGGGGTTAAAGGTAAATTTGGAATATGTCGGAATCAATATATTATATTTATGTGTAGCACCCTTACGCTTACATTACGCTTGTTATAGATACAGCCGTCACCATCATCACCATCATCATCATCATCATCATCATCATCATCATCATCATCATCATCATCATCATCATCATCATCACCATCATCACCATCACCATCACCATTATCATCACCACCATCATCACCATCATCATCATTCCTTTTTTATTACTCAACGTTGTCATCATAATATTTTATATTTGTCATCATCATCTCCCTGATCATTCTTTGTCATTATTCATCATCATCTCTCGTTTCATATTTGATCACCGTCATTATTCTTTTCATTAGCCACCGCCCTCTTCTCTCGCCGCCATCAATCATAATAGAATCACCATCGTCTTTGCAGTGTTGTTAAGTACTGTCCATCACCATAATGCTAGCGTGTAATGCAAGCTTCATAATTAATTTGTCATGATCCAGCGGGCAGATTCCAGGTGAGGGATAATGAGATTTGAATTGGAATTTGACGGTGACGCTTCTCCCACGCCGAATGTTACTTGCTTGCTTGCTTGATTGACTGATTGATTGGTTGTTTATATGCCTCCGCGGT
>NC_061852.1:6970400-6975400 GCF_019202785.1 Penaeus chinensis | reverse complement strand
TTAATATGTCGAGAACACTTAAGCCGGGGATCGCGTTGTCGAAGGGAATACAGCAAACTGATTGAAATGGGCGGTGCGAGTGGCGACGGCGATGCGGGATGGAGTGAGGGTCTTTGGAAGGGAAATTGCTGTAGTGTAGAGGGACAAAAAGATAGGTAAAAAGGCTATTACAGTGTATATAGGAAATGGATTGTTTAGGAAATGGTCACAGTTTGAAGAGGAAATGCATATATTTGCAATAAAAATGAGTGAGTGATGTACGCTATGCTTTGTATTGTTGAAAGTAGATTTCGTCTGTGCCCCCCCTCCCCCCCCCCACTCTCTCTCTCTCTCTCTCTCTCTCTCTCTCTCTCTCTCTCTCTCTCTCTCTCTCTCTCTCTCTCTCTCTCTCTCTCTCTCTCTCCTCCCCTCCCTCCCCTCCCTGCCTCCCTCCCTCCCTCCCTCCTTCATTCTTTTCTTCCTTTCCTTTCACTACTTTTCTCAACTTCGTCCCTTCTCCCTTTCCTTTCCCTACCTTATTTTTCCACAGTTCCCTTCCCCCTCCCATCCCTTTCCTCCCTGGTTCCCTCATCCCTTCCTTCTTCCCCTTCCTCTCCCCTTACCTCTCTGTTTCTCCCCTTCCTTTCCCTTTACCTCTCTGTTTCTACCCTTCCTCTCCCCTTACCTCTCTGTTTCTCCCCTTCCTTTCCCTTTACCTCTCTGTTTCTACCCTTCCTCTCCCCTTACCTCTCTGTTTCTCCCCTTGCCTCCGTTTCCCTCTGTCTTCCGACCCTCCCTCTCCTCCGTCGAACATGTCAGCGCTCTACCAAATGATATGTAGATTTGCCTTAATTGTAGCTGGGCCGAGGATCATCCGGGGGGTGGGGGGTGGGGTGGGGGGGTGGGGTGGGGGGCGAGTGACGGTGATTGAAGTTCTTCTCTCGTGTCATTATTCGGGGACAATGAGGGATTAGAGAGAAAATGAGAGAGATGGGAACTTCCGAGAAAGCGGAAGGAAGGAAGAAGGAAGGAGGAGGTATAGGGATGGAAGAGAGAGCGGAGAAGGAGGGGAGGAGGGAGGAGGGGTGAAAGAGGGAAGAGGGGTGAGGAAAGAGGAGTAGGAAAGGAAGGAGGAATCAAGAGGGAAGGAGGAGGGAAGGAGACCGAATGAAGGAAATTGAGTGTAAAGAGAGGTACAGTAAGTCATGAAGGCAAAGGTGAAAGTCATGGTGGCATGGTAAGGGGAGTGATTTATTTCAGAATTCGATCGTGTGTAATTATGTTTGTGCGTCTCGAGTAATGGCAGAATGTAAAGAATTATTTATTGTTCCTTGCTGACCCATGTGTGTGTGTATATATATAAGCACACATTAAAAACTTTTATAAGGAAGGCCTGAATCTTGAATCCCTTCTTACTTTTCTCTCTCCTCTCCTCCCCTCTCCTCCCCTTCCCTGCCCTCTCCTCCCCTTCCCTCTCCTCTCCTCCCCTTCCCTCTCCTCTCATCCCCTTCCCACTCCTCTTTTCCCCTTCCTTCTTCTCTCCTCTCCTCTCCTCCATCAGGCTAACTCAGACTTGAATTCTTCGTGCATGTCAGGCTCTCTCTTGTACCCTTACCCTTGTCTCCCCTTGTACTATCTTGTTCCCCTTTCCTTCTGTCGATTTTAGCTTTATGTATTTTCTCTCTTGTTCTTCTCCATCTCCTTTCCTTTCCCCTTTCTTCCCTTGCGTCTTAACTCTGCTCCTTTATTTTTCCCCCTCACCCCCGCTTTCTCTTCCCTTTTTGGTCGTTCCTCTTCTCCCCTTTATCCTCACCCGTCACATCCTCTCCATTCCCCTTGTTTTCTCATTTGTCTCTTATGCACTTCCCGTTACTTCATCTTTCCTTTCGTGTACTTACAACTTTGAGTCAATCCCCTCCTTTCAGTCGCGCCCTTCGTTATTCATTGATGCATTTATACGCTGTCTTTGTCAGCCACTTGTTTGCCAAGGGCGTGTCAATTGTTTTCCATTCTCTGTATCTCTCCATATGTATGAATATTTATGTGTATGCATAGGAGAGAGAGAGAATGAGTGAGAGTGAGTGAGAGAGTGAGAGAGTGAGAGAGTGAGAGAGTGAGAGAGTGAGAGAGTGAGTGAGTGAGTGAGTGAGAGAGTGAGAGAGTGAGAGAGTGAGTGAGTGAGTGAGTGAGTGAGTGAGTGAGTGAGTGAGTGAGTGAGTGAGTGAGTGAGTGAGTGAGTGTGTGTGTGTGTGTGTGTGTGTGTGTGTGTGTGTGTGTGTGTGTGTGTGTGTGTGTGTGTGTGTGTGTGTGTGTGAGTGTGTGAGTGTGTGAGTGTGTGAGTGAGTGAGTGAGTGAGTGTTTGTTGCGCATGCACACGCACACAGAGGAATTTATGCATTGGGTGTCTACTCCTCGAACTCTCGCTCTCTCAGCATCCTCAGACATATATGTAGGATCGTATAATCAAGTCATGTTGATGGATTGACAGGTTAAATTCTTATGTACTGATCATCTCTTTGGTCCATAATTGAACAAGTCCTTAAATGGAAGCCTCGTTTCGAAGCAGATTGGCATTTTAATATTCACTGCACTTGCCGAGTCGTTTCGTCGAGATTCATTTATGTTCAGACTAAACCTTCTACATCTTGTCTATTATTAACGAAAGGACCCTGCAGCTGCCTTTCACCTTATATGGAGATCTGATATTGATGTATATATGTGTGTACGTATGTTTGTATGTATCTTTCTCTCTCTCTCTCTCTAGTTAATGATGATTCAAGAACGGCAGTAGCGTTTAATTCACGGATATAATGCAAGAACTCATGAACTTCTTAGGTATTGCCTCATTTCGTTTCCATTCCTCCCTCTACACTCCCTCTCTGTCCTCTCTTCTCTCTCTCATCTCTAAATATTTCCAGTTGGTTATGACTCTGTCAATGGATATCCTGTTTTATGTTATAAAAGAGACTTTTTGGTAGCATTGTTACAATTTTTGTTTCGAAATAGCTGTTAACTAATATGCAAGCGCTATGCAGTAGTGGAGTAAACGAACTGCGGGTAGTAAATTCCGCAGACTTTACGACAAGTGTAGCTTTACGGGGGAAACACGTGTTGTATTATTTGTTGGACAGCGCGGACAAGGTTCTTGCTAATGCCACAGATTTGGGCGTGTATTCGCGGGATTTGTGAATGGACCTGCACAATGTAAAGTTGCGAGACCGATTACTTTATACAGTGACAGTGAGATCATGACTGGTTATGGAAGAAAACTTAAAATATTGCAGCTCCTCGTGTCTTTGCTTGCCTTCCTGGTTCCCCTGGTCTCACTGGCCTCTTTTTCTTTTTATATCGTGTTTTTTGTTCTTTCTCGCGCACCCTCTTTATAGTACAGGCATACCAGTGTGAGCCGAGTCTTCATTAATGTGAGAGAAGAGTACTAAAGTGCTATTGACCGAATTGATATTCTCATTAAGCTTTTCATTCTCCTTTCAGTGTGATAATAAGAGTGAACAGTTTAAAAAGTAAGAAATAAAGATAATGTTAGTAGACAATGAACAAATGTGTTAAGGATTTATAGAAAGGAAAAGAAGTTGAATGAAGCTATTGTTGAAAATTAGTGCTAGTGTGTTAGTGAAAAAAGTCCTGGGATCGGGTTACTGCCAGATCAGGCTCCTGCCTCACCTCTGGGGCGTGTGCAGGGAGTGAGATGTCACCGCGGAGATGACCTGAGCCGACCTTCAGGTGACCTAGTTTTAATCAGCGGGAGGTCATCCTCGTCGTAGCTTTGAGGTTTCTGCGTCACAGTAAGGTTGCATGTACTCAAGGTTTTTCTCTAACCCCGTGTGTGTATTTCCCCCCTTACAGCAGGGAGCAGGATGCGGCCAGGTGCCTCTCCTTCTGGCTCCTCCACGGCCCCTCCCCTGCTGCTGACGCCCCTGCTCCTGCTCCTGCTGGCCCTTGCTTGTTCGCTCGTCAACGCAAGTAAGTACACGTCCTCTTGTTCTTGTTATAGTTTTCCGCGTATGAGGGTTACTGTTGGTACACTTTAACATACGACCGCGATTCTGTGGCTGTCGAGGGCGCCTCAAGCAGGCGGCCCGTTTGGCTCTCTCTTGCGGGCTTCCAGGGGCTCTCTGCCCTGGGTATGCTTCGGGAAGGAGGGCCCTGCTGAGCGGGGATCTTGGGGCAGACTTGGTCTGGGTGACACTGCTGTTGCTTTTGTAGGCAGTATTTTTTTATTATTTTTTTTTTACTATTGTTATTGTTATTTTTATATTGTTAGTTATTATTATTATTGTTATTAATATCATTATTCATTTTTCATTATTATTAACTAATTATTATTGTTGGTCTTATTGTTGTTGTCATTATAATAGTTACCATTATCATAATTATTTTCACGTTCATTGCTTTTGTTATTGTGATTGATGTAGTTATTATTTTTTCCAATTATTATTAGTTTTGTTATTACCATGCGTAACCATTGATTGCTATTACCATTATTATTATTTGATATCATTATCATTATATTATGATAGAAGTGATGATAAAAACGATAATAGTAATAATAATGACAAGAATAATGGTAATTATATTAGTAATAATAGTAATAGTAATAATGATGCTGATAATACTGATAAATATTGTAATGATAAAGATAATAACAATGATTATGATGATATTGTTAATAAGATGACAATAATAACAATGATAATGGTAATGGTAATGGTAATAATGATAGTGATGAAGATGACGATAATAATGAAAATGGTGATAGTGATGTGGATGATGATTAAGTTGATAATGATAATGATAGCATTGATCGTAAGAATAGTAAACATAATGGTAAGAATAGTGATAATAATAATGATAAGTGAATGTAATTATAGCGATAATAATGATAACAATGATGAGAATGATAATAATGTTAGTGATGATAATTATGAAGACAACAACGGTAATAGTAATACTGGTATTATGATCATATCAGTGATTATGACTAATAATAATGATGATAATAA
>NC_061852.1:6962900-6965400 GCF_019202785.1 Penaeus chinensis | reverse complement strand
TTAATGGAATCCTGGAGGGATGACGTTTGAGTTACCGGCGCAGGTCGGGGAAGGGAGGCAGGGAGATGAATGAATGTGAACGCGAGGGTAAAAGAGAGGAATTGAACGCGATGGAAGGAAAGAAACGAGAATGTATGATCCCAGCCTCCCGCCGGGATCGGAGCGAGTTCGTTGTGTCTTGGCAAATAAAACGCCAAAAAAAAGAGATTTTAAAAATATTGCTTGGCTGTTCCTCAGTGCGCTTCTGCTGTGTGTGGTGTGTGACCTGGTTTGCACAAAGACTTTCATTAAAGTTTCATAATTTTAGCATGAATTAGTTTCTCGTCAGACTTGAGGCAAAGTTACGGTAGTTAGCCGACTGTTCAGAAATGTCTTCTTTTAATTCATATATATCTTTTAATTCTTGTACATTGTAAAACACTCCCGACAGACCGACGTGGAACGAAATAGAAAACCTATATTTGAACGGATTAATCAGGAATGTTTTGTCCCGCGGTGACGCCAGACTCCACAAAAAGCAGAAGAGAGAGAAAAAAGGAGATTAAATGTAAAAATGGTAGAATGGAGATTAATGGGAACGGGAATGGAAAAGTGAAGACAGCAAGGAGGGCGCCGAGGCAAAAAAAAAAAAAAAAAAAAAAATGGAGGAGGGATGAATGAACTGTTTAATGAATGAGAAGGAAATATCCAGAGTCGGATTTAGTACTGGAAGGAGGGCAGGATTGCGCGCGGGATTGGGGTCGATTGTAGCTATATAGTATCGCAGTTGGATGAAGATTAGCTTGATTATGATGGGAGTCTTGAATAAGATTGTTGAGAAGAGAGGGAGTTGTATGCATGTAATATATATGTGGAAGGATGGATGTATTTATGTGTGTATATGGATGGATGGGTGAATACATGAACGTGTGTGTATGTATGAATGAAAAGAGAGAGAGAGAAAAAAAAAAAAGTAGATAATTGACTCTAAATATAAACAGATCGGCATATGTAGAATTGGCAGCAAGAACCGACGTCCTTCCCCACACAGAGGCGTTACAGTCACCACAGCGTAACAATTAAGCCTCCATTACAGAAAGTGACCGGAGCATTAGTGATGAGAAAAGAATGCGTGGTCGGCGTCTCCTCTTCAGTGAGGAGGAAGGACGTTGGAAGAAGGGCAAGGAAAAATTAATGGGAGAGCGTGAACGGAATGCATAGAAGTGAAGGGGTAAGAAGGAATAAGAAGTGTATTAAGGATAAAGAGGAAACCAGAGGAGAAGAAAGGAAGGAGACGGGTAATTTTGTTAGTAGTTTAGATCGAGGCTGGAAAAAGGTGAATTGGAAAGGTAACTTAAGAATAAGGTAAGGGGTTAGGAAAGCAGGAGAAATGGAAATTTGCAAAAGACGAAGGATGTTGGGGAGAGGGAGGAGGAGAACAGATCATCGTATATCATTGCAAAACCTACTCACGACACAGAGTATTGTAAGGGTCTTTGCAAAACGTTGTCACGTCTTATCAGCCCTTCCTCTCCCTTCTCAACCTTCCTAAAAATATCCGTCAAGAGCCAGTGCAATTCAGCTCTTGAGAGTTGGGACAGTGGAGTATAAATAACAATGTGAGTTATCGCCGAGCCGTTGCATTTCGCGAATACGCCGTCTGGAGTTTCCCGGAGGCGCTGTGCTGGGCCCGGACACTGTGGAAGGCACTGTGCAAGGCCAGGCACTGTCGAGGAGCATCTGCATGGCCGTCATGGGGGACAATGGCGCGGCCGGGGGGAAAAATCATGATATGGGAAGATGAAAGGAAATTCTTTTTTGGGCGCCCAGCTATTCTTCCTCCGTCGCGAAATTTGCGTCAGCCATAGGTAAAGAATGTGCTACTTCGGTCGCAAGCATTAGCTTTTCACTCGTGTTTGTTCTGGGCTTTGTTTTTTGTTTTGTCTATTTACTTACTTCCTTAGTTATTAATTTATGCAGAGAAGAGGGAGGCGATCTTGGAGGAAGGGGTAGCTAAGAAAGATCATGGTTAAGGGAGAGTACGATAGAAAACAGGGAAAAAGAGAGAGGTACAAGAAGGGGAGAGGGAGGGAGGGAGGGAAAGAGAGAGAGAGAGAGAGAGAGAGAGAGAGAGAGAGAGAGAGAGAGAGAGAGAGAGAGAGAGAGAGAGAGAGAGAGAGAGAGAGAGAGAGAGAGAGAGAGAGAGAGAGAGAGAGAGAGAGAGAGAGAGAGAGAGAGAGAGAGAGAGAGAGAGAGCAGGAAACAAGAGAGGGAAGGGAAGGGGAGGGCCGGGGCGGGACTGCAGGAAGATGGGAGTTGGCTAGGGAAGGGGAGGGAGGGGGAGGGAGGAGGGATAATAAGCTCCCGGGGAGGAGGGAAGACTAACAATAACCAGAGGTAGATAACGGCCCTCCGAGATAACCGGGACGACGTCTGAAAGAAACTCGGGCAAAAATGTGCGACGGGCAGAGAAGGCGGCCGGGGCGATGATGGGCAATTTTGTCGTGTTGACTTCGGGGGG
>NC_061852.1:6950400-6957900 GCF_019202785.1 Penaeus chinensis | reverse complement strand
GCATATTTTGTCGTCGGGAGTTGGTAAAGTCAATGAAATACTGGTGATGTGTGTCGGCACCAATATTGTTGGCCGAGTCTATACTGTCGAACGAGGGTCGGAGGGCGAAGGGCAAGGGGCAAGGGAGAAGGGGGAGTGGTAAGGGGTAAGGGGCGAGGCGGGCAGGACCGTAGGGTAGAGAGAGGGCTTACATACAGTGGGAGGTGGGGATGGAGAGGGAGAAAGAGGAGAGAGAGAGGGAACGAGAGGGGCTGGACCGTTGGGTAGCGAGGAGAAACAAGGTACAGTAGAGAAGGGGGAGGGAACGAGTGGAACTGGAACTGGGGAGAAGGGTAGAGGGGTGGGTTTACGTACAGTGGAGGGGGAGGGGAAGGGGGGAAGGGGACGAGAGCGAGGGATAAACTAAGAACTTTGTACTCGCGGCCACACACTCGCCTGACCTAGCACACGCCACCTTTGGCTCTGTCCCGCTAGTATACTGTTGGTATTCTGATGGCGGTGATTTTACTGAAAGGTTGTAATGGGGAATTTATATGATAGTGATAAACGCGCTAACGGGCAAGGAGGATGGTCAGTATGACGTAACCGGGACGTATTGTCGTTATTAGGTAATGTATGTTTCTACCCATGATTATAATGGCTACGGTTTCTTTTCTTTGGAGTTTGATCATTCTGTACATAACTGGGCGATTCATATCGTAGGCGCAATCGTAATGAGGATAATGTTAATAGCAAGTCATGCTGATAACAATGATAATAGCTTTTGTTCCAAAGTCATGATTACCAGCTACAAAGGACCTAGAGTTATTCCAAGTATTTTGTTACATGTTACTATCTGAACTTTAGCACTTGCTTCGGCATTAGGATGCGTGTTATTATTCAAAGAGAAAAAAACAATGGTAACTTTGGTGGTTATTTGGATTTAACCCCTTCTACCCCTCCCCCTCTCTCTTTCTCAGTCTTTCTTTCTTCTCCTCTCCCTCTTTCTCAATTTGTCTTTCTCCTCTCTCCTCTCCTCCCCTTTCCTCCTTTCCCAGACTTTCTTTTTCCTCCTCTCACCCCACTCTCACCCTCGTTCTCTTTCTCCTCCCCCCCACTCTCTCCTCTCCTCTCCTCCCCCCTCTCTCTCCTCCCCCCACTCTCTCCTCCCCCTCTCTCTCCTCCTTTCCCTCTCTCTCCTCCCTTCGCATCTTCATTCTCAACTTTACCTCCTCTCCTCTTATCCTTACCTTCCTCTCTCTCCTCCTTACTCCCTCCCTCTCCTCCGTACTCCCTCTCTCTCCTCCTTACTCGCGCTCTCTCCTCCTCCCGCTCTCTCTCTATCTCCACCCCCTTCTCTCTCTCTCTCCTCTTTCTCTCTCCCCTCTCTCTCTCCCCCTCTCTCTCCCCCCCCTCTCTCTCCCCCCTCTCTCTCTCTCCCCTCTCTCTCTCCCCCCCCTCTCTCTCCCCCCTCTCTCTCTCCCCCCTCTCTCTCTCTCCCCTCTCTCTCTCCCCCCTCTCTCTCTCCCCCCTCTCTCTCTCCCCCCCTCTCCTCCCCCCTCTCTGTCCTCCCATTGGTTGGAGACCGCAGTTACGATTCGCTCTCTGCGTGTTTTAAGCCGTGTTTTATTGAGCGGTTGTTACCATTATGTCTTCATTACGCTCCGTCTCGTGATCATTATCATGTCCACTACTCACCTTCCCTTCGTTTCTACTTGACTTTCCGCGCACCCCCTTGCCCCTTCCTGGCCCTCCCTGCCTCACCCCGTTTCGCCCTGCTTCTCCCTGTCCTTCCATGCTCCCCCCTGTCCCTCCATGCTTCCCTCTGTTCCTTCCTGCCTCTCCATGCCTCTTACTGTCTCTCCTGGCCTCCTCTTGCCCCTCCCATTCGCCCTTGCTCTTTCCTGAATCATTTGATCCTAAAGGCTAATTTAACTTAGTGAAAAGTTTTCAGTGCTGCTCATCCATTCCAGCTATCCACTTCCACTCCACACGCACGCGCCCCACGTCTGGCTGTCTTCCCTTCCCTGTACTGTGCTTTCTTACGCCTCCTCGCGCTCCCCTCTCTCGGTAGTACACTTCTTCCACTTTCTGTTGCTCTCTTTTCCTCTCTCCAAAGTATCCCTCTTTCTCCTTATACTTTCCTTTCCCCCACGTCTCTCCTCTTCCCTCCTCCCACGTCTCTCATTCTCCTCTCCCCTCTTCACCCCACCCCACCCTCTCATCTCTCCTCTCTCTTATCTACTCCCCACATCTCTCCTTTATCCCATTCTTCTCCTCCCCCTTCATCGTCCTCTTCCTTCCTCCCTTTTCTCCCCACATCTCTCCTTCACCCTTCTTCTCCTCCCCCTACATCCTCCTCCTCCTCTTCCCTTCCTCCCCCACATCTCCTTCTCCCCTTTCTCCCCTCCCCTCACACTCCCCTTTGCCCCCCTCCCTCACACACAGTCCCAGCCCACCCTACTCCTCGCCACTTGGACAGAAATGGACCATTGGTGGGAATTTATCGTGTAGTTTACCACTTTTGCCGGAGTTTCTGCAATTGGCTTTTTCATCTGACCAGGGAAGGTGTTCAGGATACTCCGTGATGTCAGATATACTTATTATGTCGGTCGTGCTTTCAACTATCGGATGCTTTGTGTGAGGAGATAAGCCTCTTCGTATTTGTTTTATTTGTATTTTTTTTGTTTATGGATTTATTTATTATTTTTTATCTTTTGTTCATGCACGAGGGGATGTGTGTCAGAGAGAAGTTTTTGTTTATTTTGAGCTGTTTGTTTGGGCGCAGCGGAAGGCTTGGCTCTTTTGTCAAAATGCGGACGACCTTCGCTGGATTTCCGTCCTCTGTTTGATGTTTGTCCTGCGATTTTCATCATCTTAGATATTAATGTTAATGGCCTTCGCTTGTACAATTAAGCATGCATGGAATATTTATAGAAGGGCTTCACTTATTTGCGATCTTTATCTTAGCTCTCAAACGATTTATCTTGATTTTTCGTGACACTGAAACGCCCGAGCGTGCGTGCGTGTGTTTGTGTGTTGTGTGTTTGTGTGTATGTGTGTATGTGTGTTTGTGTGTGAGTGTGTGTGTGTGTGTGTGTGTGTGTGTGTGTGTGTGTGTGTGTGTGTGTGTGTGTGTGTTTGTGTATGTGTGCGCGCGTGCGTGCGTGCATGAATGCATTATGTGTACGTTTACATGTATGTACACACACATAGCCTTTGAAGGCTTTCCACGCGCCTTTGTATGTATCTGTGTGTGCATTTTTACAGGCATTTTCTTGCGCGCATGAATATGTGCATGTAAACAGAATTATAAATACTAGGAGTATTTTTAGCGATGACGTGCCCCCCCCCCTCCCCTCCCGTCAGCCGACGAACTCCAGAGAGCCGCAGGTTGTGTTCGGGCAGAGAAACGAGACACTGACGGGCCACGTGCGGGCGCGCGGGCGGGCTCGCGACGTCGGTCTTCGCGTGCGGACTCAGCACTCTGGCCGTAAGAGGCGACTTCGGGTGCAGTGTGGGTGTCGCGCGATCGCCTGTGTTTGCTGATTGATTTGCTTTCCCGAAATATCGCAGGCAGGAGAACAGACGACAAAGAGTGGGGTGAATAGTAAGGGGAGCATTGCTGCGAATTTCGAATAAAAAAAACAAGGAATGGGGAAAGACAGAATGGTTAGAGAGAAGAAAGACCAGAAGATGAGAGAAGAATGAAGAAAGGAGAGGGATGACAAAGGAAACAAGAGAAGAGAAAATGAGAAATTAACACTTTGAAAGGAGATAAAGGGATGGAAAAGGAAATAAGAAGGGGGGAAGGACATGACATAAATGGAAATAGAAGCGAAGGAAACCGAGGCAAGAGGAAGGAGACGCGAATAAGGAGAAGTGGCCTAGGGGTGTGAAGAAAGGGCAAGGGCAAGGATCAAACACTAAAGGGAGTGGCCATTGGGCATGGAAGAGAGCAAAACGAGGGCAAGGGGAGTGCCCAAGGAGCTATGGCAAGAGCAAGGGCAAGAGAGAAAAGGGGAGAGGCCAAGACGCGTTAAGAATGGACAAGGTAAGGCTTAGAGGTGAGAGGGGAGAGGGGAGAGGCCAAGACGTTCCACCTCGCGTTGATCTCCCAGGGAACATGAAACATGCATCGAGACTCACTTTAAAGGAACACCGCAGCGTCTCCATGTAGCAGCTGAAAACCTCCTCTTATGTATGAGCTTTAACTCGGCGCAAATGACTTTACAAAACGCGCTTTTGTTATGTTCCGTTGGTCAGGGAAAGCTTTGGCAAGGGCCTCACCTCCCGATTGCCTTTCGTTCCCTTTCCCTTTTCTTTTATTTGTTTTCTCCCCAACTCTGTCTCTCGTTCACATTCTCTCTCTCTCTCTCTCTCTCTCTCTCTCTCTCTCTCTCTCTCTCTCTCTCTCTCTCTCTCTCTCTCTCTCTCTCTCTCTCTCTCTCTCTCTCTCTTCTCTCTCTCGTACATGTTGGGTTGGGAGGCCACAATACTGCCAACAAGAGGAGCATTTCACCAACTTTCACGAAGTTCTCAAACTTTGAGTCCTTCCCTACTTGAATCATCCCTATGCTAGATATTGTTTGGCCTGTTTGTCCACCTTTTCATGTTCATGCAATTTCCTTCTTCTTCATGTTTATATTTATATTCATTTTCAGATTCTTTTTCATTTTCATTTTCCTTCTCCTCCGCTTCCCCCGCTTCTTTCTCCTACTTCTCCTCTTCCACTTTTGCTCTTGCTCTTTCTCCTCCCTCCTCCTCCTCCTCCTCCTCCTCCTTCCTCTTTCCTCTTTCCTCTTTCCTCTTTTCTCTTTCCTCTTTCCTCTTTCCTCTTCCTCCTTCCTCTTCCTCCTCTTCTTCCTCCTCTTCTTCCTCCTCTTCTTCCTATTCGTACTCCTCCCCCCTCCCTCCTCCTCCTCCTCCTCCTCCTCCTCCTCCTCCTCCTTCTCCTCCTCAATCTCCTCCACAATCTCCTCAATCTCCTCAATCATCTTCTCCTCCTCCTCCTCCTCCTCCTCCTCCTCCTCCTCCTCCTCCTCCTCCTCCTCCTCCTCCGTCTCATTCTCCTTCAGTTTCTCCTTCTCCAATCTTATCTATCTGGTTCTTTTGTGAGATGTCTCGCCTCGTCACCGCCAAGTGCGACTCACCGAATGCATATGTAAGAAAGGCTGAGTGCGCACTTCTTTGCTGCTGCTGCTGCTCTCTCTCTCTCTCTCTCTCTCTCTCTCTCTCTCTCTCTCTCTCTCTCTCTCTCTCTCTCTCTCTCTCTCTCTCTCTCTCTCTCTCTCTCTCTCTCTTTCTTTCTCTCTCTCTCTCTTCTCTCTCTCTCTCTCTCTCTCTCTCTCTCTTTCTCGCTCTTATACCTTATATAAGAGTCATATCTTCCATTTCACCTTTCCATCTTCATTAATTCCTCCCTTCCTTCTTTCCTTACTTTCATTCCTCCGTCCCTCTCAGTGTTCATCAATCTACCTCCTCGCCTTTCTGTTCTATACTGGTTGTTAAAATGTCCGATCTCTTTTTCTCCTCCCTTTATCTTCCTGTGTCTAGCTCGTCCTCTCTTCTCCCTTCCCTCTTCCCCGTGTCGGCCTCGACGACAAATGAATGCAGCCATAAATTTCTCGTCCGCTTTTCTTTACTTCTCATATCGCGGCCGCCGCCATGTTTACAGCATGTTTACAACATGTTTATACACAGTTTGCCTAGGAGTTTCCCCCGTGGGACTTTATGCGAAATTAACATCATGTCTGCATAAATTTTCCGGAAGTGCTTGTATAGAGTTAATGCGCTGACCTGTGTGTATTGTGTTGAAGGTTGACCTCGAGGGTTTAGGTGACACTCAATAGCACAGTGCCTTGGCTGAGCCTCGGGCTCTCAACGCTGGAGGCCATTATTGCATCTGCATTATTACTTGGCATTTTTTCCTTACTTTTTTTTTTAGTCTGAAAGTATTATCTGATGTGCGCCGCCCTACTTCTTGCATTCTTTTCCTAGACCTGTTTCATTTGAAGTACATTTTTGTGTGTGTGGGTGTTGCGGTCTGTTATATTATTTGGCACTGTAGTATACATTCTTGTATCGTACATTCGTGTGTGGATGTAGTTGCGTGGAAAACA
This sequence comes from Penaeus chinensis, assembly GCF_019202785.1. Taxonomy (NCBI): domain Eukaryota; kingdom Metazoa; phylum Arthropoda; class Malacostraca; order Decapoda; family Penaeidae; genus Penaeus; species Penaeus chinensis. The sequence continues at coordinate 6,951,799 of NC_061852.1, read as the reverse complement.
AGTGTTGCAGTCCATACATTACATGACGTAAATTTTGGGTCACGGCTCTTTAATACCGACACTATTGAACGTGCGTTACACACGCGTATTATTAAACACACCTTAGTAGTACGGCCATTCATGAACGTGAAAATTTCGTGTATTCTTCCTTTTTGGAGGAACTGCATATACACTCCAACCACAAGACCGTTTAAGGAGAGCGGTGTGCATTTGCGAATTCATTATGGAGAGCATTCGTGAGGATCAAATACGTGTTCTGTTCCCTACAAACGTACGGGCAATTGCTAGTCCGTATGGGCGTCGGCTCTTTTATATCACTGATCTTCTAGTGCCTGTTTTGCCCTATTTTATTTTTTTTCTCTCTTTTTTTTTTCTCTCTATATTTTCGTTTATATTTAAATGTACACTTCGTTTTTTTTTCTAGCTTCAGGTTGTTTATCCTCTCTCCTCCTCATATTCGTTGTTTTGCACGTCTTTTCTCCTCTACAATCTTTGTTTTTCTCTACCTCCACCTCTCAATCTTCTTCCACCTCTTTTATTTTTCCTCCCTCTTCTTTTCCTTCTGTTTTTTTCCAATTCCACTTCCATCCTTATCCAACATTCATTTTATATTTCTTCTCGTTTTCTCGTTTTCTTCTCCCCCGTTCTATTTTTCCTCCTCTTTTTCTCCCTCCACCATTTCTCCTCAATCCTACACCTATTCTTCAGCGCTCCCTCCTCCTCTTCGTCCACTTCCTCCACCTCTTCTCCCACCTCTTCCACTCTTCCTCTCCCTCCTGTAATTATCTTGATGGCGCTATAACACGTAATTACCCTCCCATGATGCAGCGCGGGACGACTGTATAGATCAGGCGTGTCGTGCGGGGTCGTCGTTACACCCCTAGGCCTATATTGCCCCCGGGTGGTCGTCATTATAACTCGGGTCGTCTTTAATCACGAGGGGGAGGGAGGGAGGGAGGGAGGAGGGAGGACTTGGTGGAAGGGGAGGGGAGAGCTAATGAGGGTGGGATAGGAGGGGGTGGTAATGGAATAATTATAGTGGGGTTTATTATTATTTTCAGGGTGTGTTTTGGGAGAGGGGGACGGAAAGGGAGGGAGGAAGAGATGGAGAGATAGAGATAGGGATAAGATCGAGAGGGGGGAGAGAGATAGAATACAGTAATATCCCAGGCAAAGAGACCAGTAAAAAAAACTGTATGTTACTAGCCGCAGAATAGGAACAGATCAAGTAGGAGAAGAAAAGAAATAAGTGTCGACTACCAGATTGCCTTGTCTGTTTCTAAATGTATTTGGATACGCACAATCTCTGAGCACACACTTATACATTAGGGTCCGTTAGCCTGTTTGTTAGTCAGCGATGGGACCGTCACACCACCGCCGAATTATTACCCGACTCGTT
>NC_061852.1:6940400-6945400 GCF_019202785.1 Penaeus chinensis | reverse complement strand
TCTTCCCCTCCCTCTTTCTCTCCTGCTCTGTCCCGTTCACCCCTTTATTCCATTCACAAAGTCGCCTTTCCCTGCTTTTTGGCCATACTCCCTCCTTCATCCCTGTTCCCTTCTGCATCTTTTCGCCGTGAATTTTCCACCTCTCTCCTCATCCACCTTCCGCCACTCATCCTCCCCAGCTTCCGTCGTCGTTGAGCGTGCTTCCTCTCCTTCACCCTCGTAGTGCGTTTGAGGGTTCATTTTCCCCTCGTGTCGGCGGCGAGCATTTGTCTCTTCAGCCGCTTTCCCCTCGCCTCCCCTCGCCTCTCCTCCTTCCTCGCCCTGGCAGGAGTTGCAGCTTATGCTACCCGTTGGGTCGTTCTCTCGCCCTCACTAATTCAAGGTGTGTACCAGAGAGGAAGACATACTGGAAGAAGAGAGGTGCGGGGAACGAGGAGGAAAGGAGGAGAGGAGGAGGGTTGGCTGGGATAATGTCGGGCGGGGAGGGGAAGGGAAGAGGGCCGAGGCGGAGCTCAGGTCATTTTTTGATGCATGTCAAATGAGGAACGGATATCTAGCGCCGCGTGCAATCATTAAGGCAGCGCGCGAAAAGGACGAGGCGAGTGCGGCGGCAACAAAAGGGTGCGTTTCAGTGCGGTCGTAATGGATGACGGGTGTGGAAGATGCACGGCGGGGGCCAGAGCACTCCATATGCGTCGTGATGCAGAATTATAGAGCGCGAGTTAAGGGATGGAGTTGGTGGCAGGCGGAGTGCGGGTTTGGCCGAGGGGCAAGGGCCGGGGGCGGGGAGCGAGGTGGCAGTACAGGTTATGTTACAGCGTGTGTTAATGTAAGGTCGTGAGGCGACGTGTGGCGGCCCCCAGACGTCTTACTCTCGCCACACGATACTCCCGCCGGGGTCTCGTCAGGCTCACCTCCCCGGCCTTACCTGACACTCCTTCTTACCAGCCACCTGCTCCAGGGGATGGGGGGGGGGGGGGCGCCTCCTGCAGGGAACTCTCCTCCCCTTCCTGCTTAGTCAGCATGAAGGAACGCGTCGAGGGAAAGGAAACGAGACGGAAGAAAAAAAATATTCGGGATGGAAACAGTGCCGAAGACTTGCAGAAAGAGGTTCGAAATGAGGGTTGGTTCCTCGCCGCCGCGTTCATTATAGTGATGAGGTCCACACCTGGTAATGAACCCCAGCTCGAACGCCGCCGTGTATGGGCGTGGTTGCGAAAAGGTAGCGTCGAACCGGGGGAGCCGACGAGGGAAAGCGGTGAGGGAGAGTAAGGGAAAAGGGGAGGAGGGAAATAGGTAGGAACGGAAGGAGGGAGAGGGTGGGAAGAAGGTAGTAAAGGGGGAGGGAAGAAAAGGAGGGAAGGAGTGTGATAGGCTTTAGGGTCAGTACGTCTGTCGGCTGTCTGTCTTAGATTGGCGAAGTTGCATAATGGTGTTGCAGACGGGACCGGGAATGATTGGAAGTAGGTTTGAGGTTGTGGAGTGAAGTTGAATTTAACGTTCTGGTATCGATTTTGGTATTACGGCTGAACCTTGATGAGCAATGCCGCCGTAGTGTTGGTTAGCGAGTGAGTGGTGGTGGCAAGTGCGTGTCGGACAGGTGAGGTAGAGGTAGAACACGGCTCCTGTTGTGAGAGTAAACACAGGCCCTCGGCAGGCCTTCCTCCTCCTTCTCCCCCTTCCTTTCCTTTTTTTTTTCCTATTCCCTTCACTCCCCTCGTCCTCCCTTCTTCTCTTCTTGGACAGCTATCATGTGAGGAAAGGCTCATGGCTGTACAAAGGCTGCAGTGCAAAAGCAATTGGTTTGTTCCACAGTCATGTATGTATGTGTATACTTATTTTTTTTCTTTAGTCATATAGACTTTTTCCTTTCAATACGGTTCATTACTAAATCTGCTGAAGTCATTTCCTGTATTTTGACGTAAAGGCGATGTAGCTATCTGTTTCCACAGGCGATCATCGCCTTTCATTGTTGAGCTAAGCAGTCCCCGGAAGCTCTTAAAGAGCGCGGCATTGCATAATTCCCTGTGACTCGGATTGCCTTCTGTACCACCCTCTTCCCTCCTCTCCCCTCATCTTGCCTCCCCCCTCCCACCCTCTACTTCTCTTCTGTTTCCAGTCTCTTCCCTCCCTTCTCCCCCTCTCCCTTCCTCTCTCTATCCCCCTTTCACCCCCCTTCATTCCCCCTCCCCCTCCCCCTCCCCTTCCCCTTCCCGAATCCCCTAGCGGCCCAGGCCTTAATACGCTAAATAATCTCCACGGAAACGCTCGCTGTGTAAACGTATTTGAATATGCGATCTCGCCGCCGGAGCACGGATGGAAATGAAGCTGGAACTCTCTCGAACCTTCCGGAACCCTCGTGAACCCTCCGGAACCCATCTCCTGCGATATCATGGATGTATATTGATATACGACCCTGCAGGCACTGGAGGAGGGAGGGAAGGAGGGAAGGAACGGAGGGGAGGATTGAGAGGGAGGGAAGGAGGGAGGGAGGAGAGCAGTCGAGGACGAGGCGGGGGGGATGGCTACATCGATGTAGAGAGTCCTGCGGCGACGTAGTGGATGTATTAAGCTTGGAAGTGATTTCGTAATGGAGTTGACCCCTTTGTTCGCTTTCACTCGGATGACGTTGCCAGGCTGCAGCAAAGGTATGGAGGTTATTATGTATTTACTAGAGCGTCAGGGCCTTCGCGCGGATCTCTCGCGGGAAGGGACAGGTATTATAAGGCAGCTTGGTCCAAATATATGTGTAATGACGCACCTCCTATGTCGGCGTCGAAGCGATGGGGCGACGGCAAAAGGAATTATTCATAGGGACAAACACTGTATGTAATGAAAGTATGCATTGGATCATTTAAGCATGGGGTTATTTAAGCGAGCGCGCTTAAAGAGGCTGACCCGGCAATAATAGATCTCGTGTTTAGTGGCCGTATTGTGTATAGCAGGACGCGTACCCCGAGGTGACCCACCAGAGGGACCCACCACGGGGACCCACCAAGGGGACCCACCAAGGGGAGCCAACACGGGGTGAGGGACGCGGAGTGGCTCTTAGCGGCGCCCGAACCAGGAACTTCCATTTACGGCTGCCCGGCGTCCTGCTGGCCTGGCACTAGCGCTCAGCACGCAGCAAGCAGTACACTAGCACTTGGTGGAAGCGGAGGAGGAGGTCGAGGGCTGAGCTGATGGACTTGAGGCGCTCGCGACGGAAACATTGGGCGGCGGAGGAGGAGCTTTTGTTGGGAAATGTAAACAGTACTTTTGTGTGTTTAGAAAGCCCTTGGTGTCGTATAGCTCAAAGCGGTAACGGTATCATTATGTCAAAGAGCGCCAAATTAGCGCGAGAGAGAAAGATAAAAAAGACGATCGCGATAAATCGTCCAAGCAAACAGTCCCCAAAAAGTCCGTCCACGCGATAAATCAGCCAAAGTAGCAGGTAGAAGTTATCGCAATAAATCAAGCTGCTGCAAGTAACAAACAAGCGAGCACGATAAGTTGCCGGGTCGTAGGAGTAGGGAGAGGGGGGGAGGGGGGGGAGTTGACCACGGCGCGGCGGGTGACAGCACATTACCACTCGGACTGACGTGTGGTCTCGCTGGTGCTTTTGTGTGGCTGGACCCGCCGTCACTCCTGCCCCCACCCCCTCCCGTTGCCCTCTCGCTCGCCTTTCTTTTTCTTTGTTTAGAATTATTGTCTTCCTCGCGTTCTACCCTTCCGTACATTTTATTCCAACTCTGTCTGTGCTTGTGTTTGATTTTACACACATACATATGTGTGTGTGTGTGTATATATATGTATATATGTGTATATATATATATATATATATATATATATAATGGAGAGAGTTCCCAATCAGCACGCCTTGCTCAAGGCGCGGGACAAACGGCCCGTCAAGATATGACCACTTGGCTTGACGCGGCGGCGGGCTGACGGGACCGACTTTCCACGCGAGTCGGGCCGACGCGATGAAGCCCGGAGCCCGAAGCCCGACCAGAGCGAGGCTGACCACAACATTAGGATTATCAGGACCAATAAGTAGATAATCGCATTACGTGGATAATCGCGTGCTGCTGCCGGCCATGTTGTTTGATGAGCATTTTGAGCCTGCGGCGTCGGCCCGAGCGCAAGAACGGCGCTCGCATGCCCCCTGTGTAGACTCTGCAGGAGTGCTTTGCGAATAATTCTTTGAAGTGCGGGAGAAAAAAGAAAAAAGAATGATGGATGGATGTGAAAATGCAAGGTCTGTGCGAGGCTTGTAAACTAAAGCATGCATATTGTGTGGGCAGGTGGAGGCGGGGTGGAGGTGGGTGGAGGCGGATGGATGAGCGCTGTGGTGTGATGGCCGAGCAGCAAATGGCGAAGGTGCAGCGGGCGTGGGCGTTGATCCAAACTGGGCGGTTCAGGTTTAAATGTTAATATTAGTGTTATAATAATGATAATAATTATTATTATTGATATTATTAACTTGCATTAAGGAAATGCAAGAAGATAAAGAGAAAATATGTCGTTCACTAACTCCATCGAATTCCATGATTATATTTTTCTGACTGACATGCAAATTAGGCTGTTTTTTTGTTTTACTCCCATTGTAGATTACGCCATACTGTGACTGTTTTTTCCCCGATACATGATTTGTGCCCCGTGATGAACATGGTGTAAGAGGATTAATAACTAAAATCATATTCGCCATAATTATATGTAATGGCGCTTTGTGAACGGCACATTTTTCGTTTTTTGAAGAAGTGAAACATGGTAATCATGTTAGAACAAGCCTCCTATACACACACACACACACAGGCACGTCCATGCTCTCTCTTTCTCTCTCTCTCTCTCTCTCTCTCTCTCTCTCTCTCTCTCTCTCTCTCTCTCTCTCTCTCTCTCTCTCTCTCTCTCTCTCTCTCTCTCCTCTCGACTCTCTATCCCTCCTTCCTCCTCCTCCCTATCCGACTCCCTATCCCTCCTTCCCTGCCCCACCTATTTTGTATCGGAATAATGTCGAAACT
>NC_061852.1:6925400-6935400 GCF_019202785.1 Penaeus chinensis | reverse complement strand
TGTGTGTGTGTGTGTGTGTGTGTGTGTGAGTGTGAGAGAGAGAGAGAGAGAGAGAGAGAGAGAGAGAGAGAGAGAGAGAGAGAGAGAGAGAGAGAGAGAGAGAGAGAGAGAGAGAGAGAGAGAAATTTGTTTACACGGCCTGCGTTTTTCGTCCGTATTTTTTCTACCTCTTTTTCTTTCCGCGCATTAAGTGTTAAAATATCGGGCTTTGCGTCAGGATTTTGGGATTAGGCTGCGAATCCTCAGGGTTGAGGGAGGGGTGGTGGGGATAGGAAGGGGCGGGGGGTTAAAGGGGGTAGGAAGAGATTGGGGGGTCAAGAGGGTTGGTGAATGGGGTATGGGATTTGGGGGAGAAGGTGGCGGAGGGAGAAGGTGGGGGAGGGGTCAAATGGGCAGAGAGAGAGGGGGGTGGGGGAATGTGGGGAAGAGGCTATGACGCGGTGGGGGATAGGACGGGCTAGGGTGTCCGGGGGCTTTCGTATGACGTCACAGTTTTCTCGGCGGATTTACGGCCTTTAGAATTATGTTGAGCCTTTTTTAGGATTAGGATTAGGATTTTTAGGAGGCGAGGCGATCCCGCGGACCGGGGTTTCGGCGCGACGTAATCGGGGCTTCGTGATGACCTCTTCGGGAAAGTGCCTCGCTTGCTTGCTTGCTTGTTCGTTTGTTTGCTTGCTCATTTTCTTGCTTGTTTGCGACGACGGTTAGATCTCTTGTGCGTGTCGGGAGAGGAAAAGGAGAAAAGGAGAGTGTTAGGATAATAAGACGGGGAAGGAGAGGGAAAGGCTGGGAAGGAGAGAGTGATAATAGGAGGAAGGAGAGGGAAAAGCGAGGAAGAAGAGAGTAATAAGGGAAAAAAGGAGAAGGAAGGGCTACGAAGGAGAGAGGGATAAGAGGAAGGAGTGGGCAAAGCGAGGAAGGAGAGAGTGATAAGAGGAAGAAAGGAAGAGAAGGGCTACGAAGGAGAGAGTGATAAGAGGAAGAGGAGCGGGAAGAGAAAGGAAGGCGTTAGTGTGTACGGAAACGAAGACTGAAAAGTGCGAGTTTTATGAATTGCTTTGTAATTCCTACCTGTTCCTTATCTCATTCCTCACCTTTTTTAAATTCTTTCTTTGCTGCTGTTTGACTCGACCTCTCTTTCCTTTTTTTTTCACTTCCTTTGTTTCTCTTCCCGTCTCCCTTCCTCAGTTCCTGTTCGTCCTCCATTCCTCCTCCCTTCCTCCCCCCCCCTCCCAGTCTCCCGCCCTCCCTCTCTCCCTTTCCCCCTCTCCCCCCCTACTCTTTGCTAGGTCTGGCAACATCCTGGATTAATAATATTCAAATTTCTCTCAACATCTTGCAACATTATGCGGCATTCACGTGCATGCTGCAACATTCAACAGAGTGGAACAGTAGCCCGTTGAGATAACATCCTGATACAGACTGCAAAATATATCCACATTCTGCAATATTCTGCAAGAGGAATCGCCTCGCTGTGCCATCACTTAAACCTCGACTCTCCTCAAACATCTTCATCGTCTCTCACAACGTCTTAAGTCTTATAACGGTGTCTTTCGCAAGATTATGAGAAGATTTGTAGCATTTTCACTTTGCTCAATGCATTAAATCCTTTTTATAGGATGAATATACAACGTTTTATGATTTCCGTCAATATTTTCACAGGATTTTGTAGCTGCGCACATATTGCATCAGATTACGGAACGTTTTTCCCTGTGCAACCTTCGGGCGTGATGTCTTTTAGTGTTCCACCTTTTTTTATGGCAACATTGCACGGGGATCTGAGGTGACGTTAAGGTAGTCTGTGGCGCTCCCCCCCTCCATTTTTTTTACGTCGGTTACACAAATAAAGCAGCGTATGGCACCTGTGTGTAAGAGCTCCCTAAGCGCCTTTACCTTCGACGCAAATTCTTTCGCGTCGTAAAATGCTAAGAAGCAGAATTTTACAATCTGTTTAGACTGTGTGATGTATAATGAGAAGTGCCGTTCGCGCTTTATGTTTTTCTCCGATGATACCGGAGTGGAGCGTTAGGGAGGGAAAGGGCGGGGAAGTGTCTTAATTGTGGGCGGAATAGTAATAGTGTGTTTAATAATGAAATTGGAAATAGGGAGAGGAGGCGGGGCAGGGATATTGTTAGCTGTGGTCGCTTATTATGATTTATATAACATTTTTTTAAAAACTTGGTATCTCCCCTATTGTTATATTTTATATATTTCGTAGAACTGAGTTTATTGAACGACAAAAATAAGGATACATAGTGAGTTTCATTTCATTCGCTATTTATTTTTTTCTTTCATTTTTTTTCTGTTGAAAGCATGTGAAGTGGGTGCAAATGAAGCAACGGAAATACATCCCAGGATTTTGACTGCGGGAACAGTCGGACATTTTGCCGGAATCATGCGAGAGCAAAGCAGAAATTTGTGTTTGAAAATCTTGCGTTTCGCGTCTTGCCTGTGTTTTAAATGATCATGCCGGAGATGTGTATATATATGGAAGAGGAGAGACTTAATAATGGAGGCCGTCAGTATCAGCGTGCGCGTGTTTTCGGAGGCGAGCGAAGGGAGGGAAGAGGACAAAGGAAAACGAGAAAAAACGGACAAGAGGAAGGCGTAACACGCAGCCGGAATGTAAATTGAGGAGGGTTTGACGTGGTAATGCCATTGTGGGGCGGTACTAAGACGACAAAAGATGGGAAGGTGGGTCGCAAGTGCCCGATAAGGGGATTAGCATACGAGCTGAAATAGATGCAGGGCAAGATTCACTCATTGTGCAAGGACCGGGACTCTCTTCTGTGGGTGAATACTTCATCGGAAAGCACCTGCTGCCTCCTGCCTGCTTACTCCTCGTTCCTGGCAGCTTAAATCAGGCGCCAGACTTTACTACAAGGAGCCGCTTTGGCCATTGCCGGGCGAGCTGCAGTGCTGCATGAAATTATAGAGCTTCATCTTCCAATAACATTCGAACGCCGACTCGTAGATTTTCAGACATTTAATTTGCTTTATACTATTTTTAGCCTTTTCTTTTGGTTCGATGGAGGTGCGTAGCTTAGTTGTCGGCGGTGTCGGGGGCGTCTGCGTTGTCAGCTCCGCTTCATTGAATCCTTTATTCCTTTATTCTCGCTTTTCTATAAAAAGTATAATGTATAAATATTCTTACGGTTTTTCCCTTCCTATGAATAACATACACACAGAGAATCGCGTTCGTTGCAAAAGAGAAAGATAGAAAAAAGTGCTGGAGTATTTTCAATCACAATTACACTGACAAAAACGTTCTTTTCCCAAACACCGTCGACAGCAGACAGACGCTAACTGTAATTATTTTTCAGCGGGCAGCCTTTCATGATTCACCACCTGTTCAGCTTTTCCCACAGCGCCCGCTCTCGCAAGGCTCGGCACAACACTTGTCCAGAATTCAGCTTTGGTGCGTTAAATCTGCACGCGCGCCGAGCCTGCCTGCGCCGTGTCTCTTCATATTGGTGGAGGAATAATGGCCTAATCGAAGTGGTAATTTGGCTGATTGATTGTTGATGAGTGTGTGTTCTCGTGGGGTCGTGCCGCTGCATGCATATCTCTCCTTCGCTCGGGCCGGGAGGGGAGGGGGCGCGCGCCTCACTAAGGATCACTTTTACCAGCGGATAACACGGAGGTCCGCCCTTAGTGTCGCTCAAGCCAGCTCGGACTCGCAGCCGGCTCACGCCCACCTACCACGGCCGTATATTAAATAGTTCCCTTTGAAGGAATTGACGTCTGGTTGGCTGGCTGGCTGGCAGGGTGGACGGATAGATGAATAGGTGGTTCGGTGTCTGGATTTTTTATGTGGATAGGTGGATGTCTAGCTTCGAAATAGGGCATGTTAACAGTCGTAATAGTGGATAGAATGGCGAATTGGATCACTGACTAACTGGCTTTCAGCTGATGCGCCGACTGGCTAGCTATCCGTGGGCGAATGGTGGTAAGGTGACCGACCGCCTTTGCTGCATCCCGGCCCCGCGCAGCATCCCGGATCTGGCACGGGAGCAACGGGACTAATTGGTTCTGAACGCGGGCTGCGTGGCGAGCATCTTTTAGCATCCGGCCCAAGTGATTGCAATGGGACGGCGTTTGTGCTGTCAAAGTGAGGCTGTCATTGTGATGGCCGGTCCAGCTAGCAGAGGCATGTGAGCCATCCCGTCCGAGACTGACCCAGAACCTGCGCGGCCAAAATAAGTGCCACTCCAGCTGCGATGGAATGTTTATTTGCGGCGCTGGTTGCCAGGTACGGAAGAGTGGGAGTGGGAGTGGGAGTGGAGGTGAGGGAGAGTCTTTAAGTATGAATGTGTGTGTGTGTGTGTGTGTGTGTGTGTGTGTGTGTGTGTGTGTGTGTGTGTGTGTGTGTGTGTGTGTGTGTGTGTGTGAGTGAGTGAGTGAGTGAGTGAGTGAGTGAGTGAGTGAGTGAGCGAGCGAGCGAGAGCGAAAGAGAGAGTGAGCGAGCAAAATAGTATCTTTCGTGCCCTGCGATGTATGTCGAGGAGATACAACCATTTCTTCCCACTTGTATTTTCATTCTTACACCAATACCCTTCCTCCCTTGAGTCATTATCTTCTCCTCCCCCTTCCTCTGCCTCCTTTCCCTCGCCACTCTATGCACAATTGATACTCTCAACTACACTAGTATAATGCACCGTTGTTTAGCTGTTGTGGATCTGTTCCGACGGCGGCGCTGACGTTTCCCCGAGCCCCGTTGGATGCAAATGAGGACACCTTGCTGGTATATCTTGCTTGTATGCAAACGACGTACTTACTGTTGAAAAGGCCTGTTGAGCGTTAACGGTAATCGCGTTGTTATCTGTTACCTGCGAAATAGGGATCTCCTGTTGCTGTCTCCTGGGCGTAAACTGCGAATCTATTCGGTGTCGTGTAATAAGGCAGGCAGACAGAACCCGGCCGCGGACCCTGAGCGTCTCGAGACTTAATTTTCGTGTGTCTCTCTGTCTTTTTGTCTCTCTCTCTTTCCTTCTCTCTCTCTCTCTCTCTCTCTCTCTCTCTCTCTCTCTCTCTCTCTCTCTCTCTCTCTCTCTCTCTCTCTCTCTCTCTCTCTTCTCTCTCTCACTCTCACTCTCACTCTCACTCTCACTCTCACTCTCACTCTCACTCTCACTCTCTCACTCTCTCACTCTCTCTCACTCTCTCTCACTCTTACTGTCTTTCTGTCTGTTTGTTGTTGTTGTTGTGTGTGTGTGTGTGTGTGTGTGTGTGCGTGCGCGTGCGCGTGCGTGTGTGTGTGTGTTTGTGTGTGTGTGTGCGTGCACATAAATTAAAATATGATAATTATGAAACATGAACATTTTTTACAATTCAGTTCCGCGCGCACATTTTTTGTGCTTTACTGTACAAGTGCTCTAAAACGAGAGCGACATGCAAGTTTAGTGCCGGGGACCGCGTCGCTATGGAGCGGTGCATCAACTTTTTATTTCTATTTTTATTCCGTTATGCTTCGCCTTGTTGTCCTGCGTGTGTTGAGATCGCCTTCGGGTTGGATCGAGAGGGAAGGGGAAGGGGAAGGGGGGGGGGTGATAGAGAGGAGAACGAAAAGGTTTTGGGAAGGAATTGTGGGAGCGGAATGTGTCACGTTGGTTTGAAAATCGGTTGTGGGAAGAAGGAAGGTTTTCAAAGGGGTAAAGGAGATAAGCGGTAGAGCTGACTGATACGCACGCATACGGACACTCTCTCTCACGCACGCACGCACGCACGCACGCACGCACGCCCACACACACACACACACACACACACACACACACACACACACACACACACACACACACACACACACACACACACACACACACACACACACACACACGCCTACACACACTTACTCAATCACACAAACAGACAAACGCATGCAAATAAACAAGAACTTTGTTTGGCATATAATTATCGTAGGTCATGTATATTTAATATTATGAAAAGTCATTTATATTTACACTTTTGCATATTTCTTCAAGAGACGTAGTTCAAATGACCGAAGGGCAAGATTTATGACTGACATGGTAGCTTGGGGGGGGGGAGGGGGGAGGATAAGAGTGAAGGCTAGGGTGGTGGGTTAGACTGGGGATGGTAGGGGTGACAGGGGTGGGGTTGCGGTGGAGGGATGTTGGGGGAGATGGGGGTGGGATTAAGGGGAAGGGGTAGGAGGTATGGAGTAAAGGGTAAGGGGTAAGTGGCAAGGGGCAGGGAGGAAGGGGGGTAGGTATATGGAAAAACAACCAGTGTTCCCAGTGAGACCAAGACGAAGGAATAAAGCTAGGGGAGGGAAGGCGAGAAGGATACGCTGGCACAAATCCTCAAATGTTGGCGGTTCAGAGATCCTGGGGATTTGGGGGACTCGCCAGCTGGGCTTAACCTGACACTGGGGAAAAGGGGAAGGGGGGGAGTTGGCAAAGGTGGTTCGCGTTCTTTCACAGGTAGATCGGCGGCCCTCATGGGTATAGGAGGGCTTGGACTCTGTGTGTGTGTGTGTGTGTGTGTGTGTGTGTGTGTGTGTGCGTGTGCGTGTGTGTGTGTGTGTGTGTGTGTGTGTGTGTGTGTGTGTGTGTGTGTGTGTGTGTGTGTGTGTGTTTCTTAGTCCTTGTATTTGCTTATATATTCAATATTCACTTTGTTCTCTTTGGTACGAAGATCTAACCAGCCTCAAGCACATCCTTCCGTTTCCCCGAGAGAAACGAAGAAGTAAACGCACGCATCCTCTCGGCGTCCCTTACCGTACCCATCCACACACTGGGCCGCCATAACTTGCTTACCATCTGCGGCCTCCCGTCACGTAATTCAAACTGCCATCTGAAGACGTTGTGAGAAGGACCAGAAGGAAGGCATAGGGGAGAGAGAGTAGGAATGGGAGGGGAGGGTAAAGAGGAAGGGGAAGGTGAAGGGAGAAGAGGAAGGAGAAGAAGGAGAAGGAGAAGGGGACGAGAAAGGCGAAGGGGAAGGCTCTCCATCTGGGTCATGCGAGCACCTCAGATGGACCGTTGTTTATCTGGCCCCGCGGACGCCTTCAGCCAGACATAAAACATTCATCGGTGCCGCGGCTCGAGTTGACGCTCGCTGGGTGTTTGTTGGAGGGTGAGGGGAGGGCAGGGGGAAGGGGAAGGGGAAGCGGAAATGGAGCTTGAGGATAGTAGGATCGTAGGGCAGGGGGGCGTGGGTAGGAGGGGGAGAGGATTTGGGAGGGGTGAGGGAAGGGCATATAAATCGTATAGGTAGGGTGAGGTGGAAGAAGGGAGGAGACAGACAGACGAGCAGACAGACAGACACACACAGAAAGAGCCGTAAATAACAAAGACAAAGAATTAATTGTCCGATTTGGTGATTTTTTTAATATCTGCATTTTCACGATGGCATCTGAAAGGGACGAGGGAAAGGGACGTTGCAAGGAAGGCAAAAGTGTCCTCTGGGATTGACAGGATGATTAGACACAAAGGGTTAGGGAGAAACGATAGAAAAGGGGGATTTGGATGGATAAAAGAAAGGGAGAGAGAGAGACAGGGAGACAGGGAGCAGGCAGGCAGGCAGGCAGGCAGGCAGGCAGGCAGGCAGGCAGGCAGGCAGGCAGGCAGGCAGGCAGGCTTAAGGGCAGAAATAGGGACAAAAAGTAACAGTAAATAAATAAAAGAAATGGAAGGACAGAAAGGGAAAGGGAGGTGGTATATTTTGTGGGGGTGGACGGGGGAAGTAGATGGAATTGAAACGAAGAGAAATGACTCTCGTAAGTGACTCGCGCCGGGCTTTGGGAAGAAGAGCCTGAGGATTCTTACATCTGAAGGCTCTTTGTCACTAAGCGCCACTCCTCATCCTGCTTGCATTTCTGCTTGCAACTATGCCTGAAGGCCTCGTCGCCTGTTTTCGTGCCTGCTGACATGCTTTCCCAAGCAGGGAATATTATCATTACTTTTTCTAATTTGTTTCTTTATGTATCGTTGTTTTTTTATTTTGTTTACACTTTCTGGTTTTCTTCGTTTGCTTTGTCTCGTCATTATAGTTCTTTGTCTTTTATAAGTGTTCCGTTTTTATTGCTCCCATCTGTAGCAAACATTTTGTTATTTTGCATTTAGCATTTTGGATTATCCTCAAACCTCTTTTAATGTACGATAATTATTGTTCAGTTATGTTTTTCATAGTTTAATTTTTAATTTTACATTTTGGCCTTATATGTTTGAATATGTTTTCTATTTTTACTTATATTTGCATTTTATGTTTATTGTATTTGTGTTTTATGTTTGCATTATTACTTTAAGTTTATTTGTTTGCATTTTGCTTTAGTTGTATCAACATTTGTCCCTTTATTTTATTATTTCCCTTATTTTATATCTTTCCAGACCCAACCGGTGAGTAAGTCTGCATGAGTAAAAACTTGCTTGCGTTTTAAGACTCACACGTTAAGATTCCGCAGTCTTGCTTTCGGCAAGATCTCCCAAGACGAGAGAGAAGGGATGGCCCTATACATCTTCATTACATCTTCATTTACTGTTATCATCTTCAGGTACGTGCCTGCTTTGGGGCAGTGAACAGCTTCTGTTCGGAAAGGCTGTTTTGCGTGGCAATTATCAGGGAAGTTAAGGTCTGGGTTAACGTGATTTTTTCTTTTTCTTTTTCTTTTCTTTTTTTGTAAAGAAGTTCTACGCAAGGAGGGACCTTATAATTTGGAAGTTGTTGGTTCCTTTTTTTTTAATTTTTTCCCCTCACGAATTCACGAATTAATTAGCATCGCCGGAGCAGTGTTGGTTTCATAGTTTCACGGCTTATGTCCCATTTCTTCACAAAGGAAACTTGTAATGAAAAATGAGCGATCATTTGCTTTAGCGACAAAAGGATAGGCTCTGTAAACAATTCAGAATTCAACAATTCAAAAGTTGGACGTGAAGAGATTCAGTTTTTATTGTGATTATTTGCTTTAACAACAAGAGGAGGCTCTCTATAAATATTAAGTTTTAAAATTGTGATCTCGCTCTAAGTAATGTACAAGATCCTAGCTTTTTTTGTGATTTTCGTTTGAAGAAGCAATTGAACAAGAAAAGGGAATACCCTCGGGTTTCTCTCGTGCTCCATCTTCTCCAACCTTTTTCCCTTTTTCTCCTCTTTTTTATGTAGAGATTCCGTCCTCTCTCGCTACAAATCTCCGGTTTTCCTCTCTTTTCTCCATCTGCCACTTTCATTCCCTCTCCTTTTCCCTTTCCTTCGTCATCTCCCTCTCCTTCCTCTCTATCTCTGCCTCTTTCGTTCCCTTTCCCCCCTTTCTGTTCCCCTCTCCATCTCCCTTTCCATCTCCCCCCTGACTTCCCTCTCTCGCCCTCCCTTTCTTATTCCAGACTCCCCCTCTCTGTCTCCCCCTCCTACCCCCATCCCTCCCTGAAGAGACCGCGAGCTCCTCGGGGCGGCGGCGAAGAAATTGAATATTTTGAGGCAACAATCGCAGCCCGGCGTGAAACTTTATTGGATTTTTAATGACAATTTTAATCCCCGAGTGAGTTAATAATTTTTGCGGGACGATGCTGGTGATCCTGGAGATGAAGCGTGTGCTTGCAGGTGACGCAGGGGGGAGGGGGAGTGGGGAGGGAGATGAGGACAATGGGGAATGGGAGGAAGAGGACAATGGGGCAATGGGGGGTAGGCGTGATGCGGTAACAGGAACGCCCGCGGAAGACACAAGTTAACAGGGCTTTTCCACCACGTTGACGGCATGCACAAGGGACAAGGGAACTTCCTAGGGGTTCAAGGGAGAAGACTATTGCTGATCCTGTGAGGAAAGGGGCTTGAGGGGTTGGTTCGACCGCGGAAATGGGGTTGAAGGGTCACTGAGGTTTACGGCGTTGTCACGTGACGGGGAAGAGGGAGGAGGTGTGAGGTTGGGAAGAGGTTGTTGGTCGAGTTGGGAGTCGCGGATATGCTGTGGATTTTGCAAGAGATTGGCGAGAGGGTCACGGAGAGAGAGATGTCGAGAGGAAGTAAGAACAGATGAAACAAAACAAAG
>NC_061852.1:6912900-6920400 GCF_019202785.1 Penaeus chinensis | reverse complement strand
AATCCCACTTAGTTTGTCCTCAAGACCACAGTTGTCGATTCACTTTTTTTTCGGATTTGATATGCTTCATTTTTCTCCTTCTTCCCTCCGTACATTGAAAGTCTGGAACATTTTTTGCTTTCATTCTTTCTTTATCGCTTGTGTCTGACTTCGTGGTCCGCGCCTCTCCCCGGGACGTTTGTTAAGGCGACATCATTAGCTCGCGTTTACGACTTGAAGAGATTGGTGCGTATGTGTGTGTATGTGTATGTATGTGTGTTTAAAGGACGCAGCATGCAAATTCATCAGGATGATGGCGGTAAGTTGTAGCTTCGCCTCTCTCGAGCTCTGCTTTTATGTTGATTACCCGAGGCTGGATGTCAGAGGCCAGTTTTTACATGGGGAAAATGTGATTCAGAGCCATTACATTTAGCTGCGTGTGTCGTTTATCTTATATAATACCCCGAGTCCGGTTGTGACCAGACTTCACTGTTGTCCGTCTCTCTCTCTCTCTCTCTCTCTCTCTCTCTCTCTCTCTCTCTCTCTCTCTCTCTCTCTCTCTCTCTCTCTCTCTCTCTCTCTCTCTCTCTCTCTCTCTCTCTCTCTCTCTCTCTCTCTCTATCTATCTATCTCACACACACACACACACACAAAGTTCTTTATTCCTTTATATCTTTTTGCTCGTTTATTTTTCACTGTTAACGCGATGCTGTTTTTTTGTACACTTCTTTTCTCACTTTTTCCTCTTTGTTTTCCCTTTGAATTTTCGCTTTTAATCATTCATATCCCCTTTCTTTCCAACCCTTCAGTTTTCATCTCTTCCCCAGCTCCTCATCCTCATTATCAGTATCATTATTCCCTTCCTCCTCCTCCTCCTCCTCCTCCTCCTTCTCCTTCTCTCTTCTTCCCCTTCTCCTTTTCTTTCTCTTCCCCTTCCTCCTTTTCCTCCTATTCATATGCCTCCTCCTCCTCTTCCTCATATTCCTCCACCTCTTCGTCCCAGTGTGGGCGCCTCGTATTTCTTTTTATTGTGGGCCGTTCAAACCCCGAAGACCTCAAACCTTTTTTTCCTTCGATAATCACTGTGAAAGGGACTAATCAAGGCGGAATTCACATGTGTAAAGTTGGGTGAAGGAGGGAGGAAGGGGCAGGGAGAGGGAGAGCAAAGAACGGAGGTGGGAGAGGGAAGGAGGGAGGAAGGGACAGGGGAGAGGGAGAGCAAAGGAGGGAGATGGGAGAGGGAAGGAGGGAGGAAGGGACAGGGGAGAGGGAGAGCAAAGGAGGGAGATGGGAGAGGGAAGGGACAGGGGAGAGGGAGAGCGGAGGGAGGTTGGAGAAGGAAGGAGGGAGGGAGGGACAGGGGAGAGGGAGAGGGACGGAGGGAGTTGGGAGAGGGAGAGGGAGGGAGGGACAGGGGAGAGGGAGGTCCGAAGGAGGAAGTCAGAGAGGTACTTAGAGTTATTGGCCGCCGGGTTGCTTAAGGACAGGGCTACGGTGTCTTTCGGGCGCTTCTTGGAAGAAGGATGGAAGAATAGAAGGGAAGGAGACGAGGAAAAGCGACAGGGGTGGGAGGAAGGAAGGAGGCGTGGATAAAGGAAGGCGGCGAGGATCAAGGAAGGAGGAAAGGGGACAAGGGAGGAAGAAGAAGAAGAAAGATGGAAAGAAAGGAAGAGAGGGGGAGGAGAGCAAGCGGTGGGCCTTTTCGTCACTCTGATAGAAGTTTGTTGTGTCTGTGTCACTCTCCCGAGAGGTTATTCCCTTCCCCAATTCCTTCCACTCTTTCTCTCTCTCGTCTTTTGTTCCTCCCCTTCGGCGTCGCCGTCGTCGTCTCTACTTTATCCTTTGTTATTTGTCCTCTGTTCTCTGTTCTTTGTTCCCCGTTCTCTTTGGTGCGGTCTGGATTCTTAAGTGTCGCGGTTCCAAGACCCGCAGAGGCGAGGCTGGCGGGTTGACTCAACGGAAAATGGCGGAGGCGATTCCGGCGTTTGAAGAATTGTGCGGACTGTCGGGGGCGCTGGTAATTGCACGGCGATGCTCGTGATTGTAATTGCGCTGGCCGTCGGCGGCGCGCTGATAGGGACGGCTGCGGCGAAGGCGGCGGAGGCGGTAATTGGATAATGGCCGTAATTGAGCGATTGTTATAATAGCACACCTCTGCGATTGTAAATGGCTCGTTAGCTGCGGGCGACGGCCGGCAGGAGGAAGGCCCGGTCTCCCACTGTCCATTCCGGTCCCCGTCCGCCCGCCACTAATCCGGTGATCTCGGCGCAGTCCGTCTGATCGCGTCCTATCCGCGAGGGGCGGCGTGGCCTTGTGTGAAGAAGACCTTCCTTCGCAACAGAGGCAAGAGGGAGAGGAAGGATGGCGAGATTGCAAGGATGAATGAGAGCCACACTTTCGGCTCATTTCCCTGCCCGTTAGTGCCTCAATATCGTTTCAATTCCTTCCTCGCCTCTTTTCATTTTGAACTCGATCTCGGCTCAGTAAGTTTCTGTGAATTTCATTGGCTCGTTAGGTGTTACCTCTTTATTGGTTATAGATGTTGTCTTCTTCATAGTTATCAATTGCTATCTCTACTTAGCCTCTTGACTCATCTCTTCCCTTTCTCTCCCTCTCTCTCTCCTTATCATCCTCCCCCCCCCCCCCATTCCATCCCTCCCAGCCCCGCCACCAGCTAAAACATACATCTTGTCCTTCCCGCGCTGCAAATTGCACGCGGATCAAACGTTGCAACAAATGACCCGGGCTTTTCAATTTCCAAATATTGCCCAGCTTTATATTTTTATGCGGCGTGATATTTTCGCCCTGCCACTCTCCATTACGGTGCCCGCCCGTTGATTATGCTCCGGGCGCCGCGTCTAAGCTACGAGGTGCCGGGGAATGAACTAATGAAAAGCATGTTATTGTGGGATATTTAGTGCTGCTTTTTTCTCTTTTTTCTCTCTCTTTTATATTTATATATAGCCCGAGCAAGGTGTTATGAGGTCGGGAAAGGGTTGAGCTGGTTGGCAATTTCTTTTTTTCTTTCTTTTTTTGTGCTGTGTGACATCAATTTGTTGATAGAATAAGGAAAGCAAACTGCTTTAATTATTATTTTTACATCTATTTTTTTTTTTTTTTTTTTTGGGGGGGGGGGGGGCAATGAGTATATTTTTTGATTGGGAAAAACAGCAATTAGCCATTCGTAACAGGTGGGTAAAGAAAACTCAGTCGTGTTTTGTCGATTGTCTCGTTGAGGTTGTTTTAATAGTTCTCTCTCTCTCTCTCTCTCTCTCTCTCTCTCTCTCTCTCTCTCTCTCTCTCTCTCTCTCTCTCTCTCTCTCTCTCTCTCTCTCTCTCTCTCTCATATTATCATTCTCATTCTCATTCTCATTCTCATTCTCACACTCACTCACTTCCCTCTCCCGTCGTTTTTCTTTCACTCTTCGTCTGTCTGTCTCTTTCTCTTTGTGTTCTCTTGCTCCCTCTCTCTTTTTTCTATTTAGTTAAATGAATCATCCATGGCTGCTTTAGGGTAAATAGTGCTGGATTTAACATCAAAGAGGGTGCGAAAGTGTTAGAGATGATGTACGGAAAATAAATGCTGTGTTGAATTTTGAGCTGCTGTTCATTCTCATTAATTATTTGTCGTTGACTTTTTTTCTTTTCCCTATTATAAAGTCAGGACCTTCGATTTTCCACGTTTTTTTCGTCTCTGTTTTCTCTCCTACTTTGCGTATATACCTCCCCTTTCCTCCCGTTTCATATATTCTCCCCTCGTCTCTGCTTCTCATTTCCTGATTATACTCGTTCAGTCGTTTTTTTCCTTTGGATTCTTCACTCTCTCTCTCTCTCTCCTTTTCTCTCTCTCTGCCTCCCCCTTTACATCGCTTTCTACCTCTCCTTTTCCCCTTTCCATTTCCCGCCTGCATGCGGAGTTGCCATAATAAGAGAGTGGGTGAGGGAAAGGAATGGGGGAGAAGAGAAGGGGGAGAGGGAGGGAGGGAGGAAATGTAGGAAAAAGAGAGAAGAATGGAGGAGAGAGAGAGAAAGAGAAAGAGAAAGAGAAAGAGAAAGAAAGAAAAAAAGAAAGAAAAAAAGAAAGAAAGAGAGAAATGAAAGAAGAAGAGAAAAGAAATCAGTGAGGAAAAAAGAAGGGAGGAAA
Source organism: Penaeus chinensis (assembly GCF_019202785.1). NCBI lineage: Eukaryota > Metazoa > Arthropoda > Malacostraca > Decapoda > Penaeidae > Penaeus > Penaeus chinensis. The sequence goes on along the minus strand of NC_061852.1, from coordinate 6,916,277 downwards.
AGAGATGGAGAAGAAGGTGTGAAGAAAGGGAGGAGATTGAGAAAAGGGAGGAGACTGAGAAAAGGGAGGAGACTGAGAAAGAGAGGAGAGAAAATAGAAGGTGGAGCTTCTGTAAATGTTCCTAAGTTTTGATGTCCAACAGACGAAAAATGGAAAGTCAATACGGTGTTCTCAAGGTTGGGAAATAACAGGTTAGATAAGTGCGCTCGTTGTAATGTTCGTCGGGGTGCTGTTGGTGTTACTGATGTTGCCTTTTACCGGGGAGAGATGGTGGCGTTGAAAGGCAGTGGGGAAAGGGGATAAAGGTCCTCACACATACGTAACTTATGTTCTATTTCTCTCTCTCTCTCTCTCTCTCTCTCTCTCTCTCTCTCTCTCTCTCTCTCTCTCTCTCTCTCTCTCTCTCTCTCTCTCTTTCATTATTTCTTTCTCCTGTTCACAGCCGTGCTTCCTCGCTTTCCCAGATCCCATCCCAGATTCACACACCATTTAAAAGGCTTATTTGTCCCGAAACGGAAGACAAACAATTCATGTAATTGCGGATATTCAGGTCACAGATCTTATTTTTATAACTTTGATGGGAAGAGTTTAGAGAGTCGTATATTCAAGCGTTTATTTCATTAGGGCCATTAACTCAGCAGTGGTGGCGGGGCCGCTAAGGTCAAAAGTTCTTGCGCTATACATGCGGCAGTCGAACCAATTTGAACTTGGCTTTTATTGTGCCGGAAAACTTGATAATGGCGGTGTATTAAAGTGTTAACGCCGGCGAAAGTCTGGACGTCGGCTGTGCATCACGTTGAAGGCGAAGGCGAAGGCGAGGCGGTATCTCCCTCGTCGACGCGGCTGGAGCGCCCCTCGGTGACTGTCTCTGCTTTCCCTCGCGTTGGGTTTTCTCTGCAGCCTCTAATTCGTTTTCTGATTCTGTCTTCTTTTCTTCAGTTTCTCTGCTGCTTTTCGTTCGTTTTCTTTTTCCTATTTTCATTTGCTGCCTCCTTTTCGTTTTTTCTATCTCTTATCTTCCGATTTCCTTGCTTCCTCTCGGCTGATTTTCTTTGTCGCTCCTATCCTCTTTTCTGCTAACACTTTCCTATCTGTATCCATTCCTAGATTTCTTTTTTTCTCTCGCACCTCTATCTCTCGGACTACCTCTTTCTATTTCTCTGTCGTCTTTCCTTCTCCCCTTTTCCGTCTGTTTCTTCTTTTCTTGTCTCCTTCATCACAAGCCCCGAATTTTCATCCCCTCTCTTTCCCCTCGCTTTTTGTTGCACCTTTATAATCCTTCGTGTGATCCTCTTACCCATTTTTCCTTCTGTTTCTTGACCATTCTCCTTTTACAGCATTTGTGTTTCTTTTTTTTTTTTCTTCTTTTTCTTTTTTGCACTTCGCTTCGCTTTCTTCCTTTCATTTTTCCTCTTTATTCATTTCTCCTTTTCTTCCTCGGTTAATGCTTCTCACGTTCTCTTTTATCCTCTCTCTTCGCTTGTTTGGACCCTTTTGTTTTCCTTGTGCTTTTGTTCCTTGGCGGCGGACCACTCGCCTTCGCCCGCACACATTTCTTCCTTTCGCTGTGACCTTTCGACCTTGCGTAGCGTTTACCTGTTTCTTCTTCGTTCTTTCCTTTGTCGTAACTATCTCTCGTTGCTCCTGTCTTCCATCTCCGCCTGCCTTCGCGGTTCGATCGGTAAACAGCCCTATTTCTCCTTTTTCTCTGCCTTCTACTCTACTTTTAACTCCCTCTCCTTTCCTCCCTCTACCAACCCTCTTTTTTTCCAACCCCCTTTTTTCCAGCCCTCACCTATCCTTTCGTCCATTTTTTTTCCTCCTTTGCTCCCCCTCCTCTTATTCTCCTTCCTTCTTCTTCTCCGTCTCTCCCCCTCTCCTCCCTCTCTCCTCTTCTCCTCCCACTCCTCTTATTCTCCTCTGCTTCTATTCTCCTCTCCTCCTCTCCTCCTCCCCTCCTCCCCTCCTCCCCGTCTTTTTCATCTACTCCTCTCCTCCTCTCCTCCCCCTCCTCTTATTCTCTTCCATCCCTCTCAGCGTCTCGGCCCTCCTACCCTTGTTCTTTTCACGCAATTACACCCGCTCTCGCTACGCCCGTCCATTTCCTTCCGTGGTCTCATGTAGCTAACCCCCCCCCCCCCTTCCACTGTGACCGCCTCCCGTAACCACCTTAGAGTTAGATGGAAGTGTCACCTAGTAGGAGAGACCTAGGGTAGAGGCGGGCGGTTGAGAGGGTATGGAATCGTAGGGGAGAAGGGAGAAGGAAAGAGGTTGAAATCGAGGGTTGAAGGGAGAAGGGAGAAGTCGGAGGAGTGAGGGGAGAAGGGCGAGATCGAGTGAACCAGGGGAGAAGGGAAGGGTGAGGTCAAATGGGGAAAGGGGAGAAGGGGGAAGTCGAGGAAGAGAGGGGTGAGGGGTAAGATTTGAGGGGAGAAAGCTTATCTGGTTATGGTATTAGAGTAAAACGCTTTTCTTCCCCTCACGTAATAGTACGAGTGAACCCTCTCTGTGCTTGAAGAGGGGGCGGGGCTACTGGAACTCGGGGTTTCGTTGGTAAAAGAGAGAGATAGAGAGAGAAAAAGAGAAAGAGAAGGAGGAGAACTAGAAGGAGAAAGAGGAGAGAGGATATGGTTGTGAAAATCACATTACAGACATGATACACTGTATAGTGAGAGAGCGAAAACAAGGGGTGTTGAAGTCGTGGATTATCATGGTGACGTCACTGAAAGGGGGAAAAGGGCAAGAGATGCGGAGAGCGTCCGGGAGGTCCGAAATGGGCGTGGGCGGCGTCCAAACCGGCAGGCAGGCATCCGGGCACGAAAGCAAACAGACAGACACAGACTGAAACAGGCAGATAGGCAGTCACGAAGGCAGGCAGGCGGCACTAAACAAAGGCGAGAACAGCGAAAAGGGTTTAAAAACTTAGTGCAAATTGGGATTTGGAAGGTAATGGGCTCTGGGGCGGAACAAACGTCATTGTAAGAGGTCGTGGGAGAGAACCGGGCTGTCGGTGGAGGCGCGGGTTGCTGACTCGAATGGTGGTAGATGTGGTTGTGAGGCTGTGGTTGTGTTTTCATGGTTGTGGGGGGCTGCTGCGACATGGTTTAAAAGGATTCGTTTATCCTCAGTGATATCAGCAGTAGCTTAGATCGCCAGGGAAATGCACGCCATCTTATCGCGTATCAGATTATCGAATCGTGTCGTCGATATTCTAGAGCAGAAGAAAGGGCCGCGGATCGCCCCTCCCCCCCACCTCCATCCTCTTCATCTCTCCCTTTCCCGATTTCTCCACCATCCTCCCTCATACCTTCTTTGCCTCTTTCCCTCACGTTATCTTCGCCAGCTTCAATATCTCCTCCTATCTCCCCCTCCTCCTG
>NC_061852.1:6905400-6907900 GCF_019202785.1 Penaeus chinensis | reverse complement strand
TACTTTGCTGGATTCACCTCCTCCTCCTCCTCTTCTTTTACTTTGCCTCATTTTCGTTCTTCTCTTTCATTTTCATTTTCTTCTTTCTCCTTTCTTATTCTTATTCTTATTCTTATTCTTCTTATTCATCATCTTCTTCTTCTTCTTCTTCTTCTTCTTTTCTTCTTCTCCATCTCATCTTATCCTTCTTTTTCTGCCTTTTGATTCACTTCTTTCTTTTCTCTATTTTCTCTTTTTCCCTATTTTCCATACACGTTTTTATATCATTAGATTTGTCAATTCGTACCCAAAGTAATTTATTCTTTACCTTTGTTTTTGTGTGTGTTTCCCGGCTCCTGTGTCTCCACATATAAAACACTCGTGTTAGAGATCAAGTTGCCGCTTGGTACATCTTATCTTTTTATTATTATTATTCTTGTCGAAATCGAAGCTTCTTCCCCTTCCTTTGCCCCCCACTTCTTTAATCTCCTCCTTCTTCTTCCTCTTCTACTTTTTCTTCCCTTCCCCTTTTCCTTTTTTAATCTTCTTCTCTGGCTGCTTCTAACTTCTAAATCTTATGTTCCTCAATATTCTGATCCTCCTCGTCCTCCACTTCCTACTCTTCCTCTTTCTAAATCTCCCTTCCTCCTCCTCCTCCTCCATTTCCATCTCCCCCGCCCCCCTTCTCCTTTTCTTGCTCTTGAACCTTTCAGAAGAACTTCATTTAATCGCGCCTCGCTATCAGGAAGCAGATCGTAATTGCCAATAAACATTTCCCAAACAAGTTGTACTCGATCTCGCCGCCCGGGCCAGAGTCTGATCCCGACCTATTCCTCGTTTTCTTGTTCGTCTTCCACTTCTCCCTCTTCATCTAGTTCGTCTGTTCCCTCGTCCTCCTCCTCCTCCTCCTCTTACTCGTCTTGCTATTCGTACTCCCCCCTTCTCCTCTTCCTTGTCTTTGTCTTCTTCCTCTTCCTTCTGCTCTTCGTCTTCTTCCTCTTCCTCCTCCTCCTCCTCCTCCTCCTCCTCCTCCTCCTCCTCCTCCTCCTCCTCATAATTCTCACCCTCATCCTCATCCTTACCCACCTCATCCTTCTCCTTTTCTTCGTCTTCTTCATTTTCCTTTTGCCTCTTCATATTCCTCCTTCTCTACCTTCTAATGCCCTCCCTCCCCTCTCTCCCTCCCCCCTTCCCTCCCTCCCGCTCTCCCTCGCTCCCTCTCGTGTAATGCTTGCTTTGCGAATAAGTACCCGCATATTTACGTATCTGTGAAAGCGAATAACTATGTTTACGTAACAGTGTAAGTGAATTAGTACAAATATTCATTCATGAAACATTGGATGAAGTGGAGTCGCGTGGAATGCCTGGAAACGCTTTAAAGCAGTTATAGCGAGGAACCACATCCGCGTTTTACCTATTACACGTTGCCATCCCACCATTGTTAGGTTTGTATTTTTTTTATTTATTTTTTGTTTCACCTTTTTTTGGTTAACGTTGAGAGTGCGTGCTTGTGTGTATGTGTGCGTCTACTTCTGTGTGTGTACCTTTCTGCCTGTGTGTGTCTGTATGTGGCGGTGTCCGAACTTGTGCTCGATTTATCCCGCGCGTGAAAATTACAGTTCATACATGTTCGCAAGCATCCTAAGTGTTTGATTTATTTTTCTTAATTCCTGGCCAGGAGCTGACGGTGCAGCAGCCAGCGCCGCCCTCGCCGGGAACCGGGCTGTAAAACTGTTATATCCACACTTCAGGATATTGAAGAGGGCCGGGGGGGAGGAGGGAGGGGGAGATGGGAGGAGTAAAGAGGGGGTGGGGGGTTAGTGTCTCTCCCCGCGGCTTCTTGAAAGCAACTGTAAAGAATCTGAGCTTTGTGTCTTCGAACTGGAGAGATGAATACGACTTTTCACGTCCTCAGGAGGGAACATGTATGTGTTTACAAGGGGAGCCCAGTTATTGGAATAAGGGGGATGGGAGGAGGAGGACGAAGATGAGGAAGAGGGAGACGAAGAGGAAGACGAAGACAAAGAAGAGGAAGGGGAAGGCGAGCAAAAAGAGAAGAGGATGAGGAAGGGGAAGGGAAGATGAGAAAGAGGGGAAGGCGAGCAAAAGGAAGAGAAAGAGGAAGAAAAAGGGGAAGACGAGGAAGAATGAAGAGTAACGCGAGACGGAAGAATAGGAAGAGCAAATGTATTAGTTTATTAATTTGTAAGCTTGTATTGTATTTCTTTTATATCGTTTGGGTTTGTGTCTAATCTTCCTTTTTTGTTTTAGTTATTTGTTTATTTGTGTTTGGCGATGATAGAGAGGAACGGAGAAAAGAACATGGAAATAAGAATGAGGACGAGTGGTGGGGAAAAAAGGAAAGATTGTTGAAGCAAAGGCAGAACCTGTTATTGTTTGTTTGTTTGTTTGTTTTTTTGTGAATGGGAGGAAGTAATCACCGACGTTCTCAATGACCTTCGTAATTGGTTCCATTTTTCCCCTTCCTTTTGCTCACCCTGTTCTCATTTCCCGCCGGCGC
>NC_061852.1:6895400-6897900 GCF_019202785.1 Penaeus chinensis | reverse complement strand
GTTCCTGAACTTGTCCGGTGTCGACGCGAACGATTTTGACATGAACTCATGGCCGGCAATTTACTTGTTCGTCTAGTATTCATGCATTCAGATACGTGTTTAAGCGCAAGTCACGCACACACGCACGTATGAATATGTACAGACGTACGTGCTAACGTACATCAGAAATTCTGACTTCTTTCTCCCTCTCCCACATATATACATACATACATACATACATACCCATCTATCTATCAATCTATCTATCTTTCAACTATACACTTACACGCACACATTGATAAACACATACGCAGATAAGCAAACTTATTGATTACTATCGTTGTATCAGCAAAAATGCGGTATACCCAGACCTAAGCATACACCAGTGAGTAACATACACCTTCATTCTTCAGTGCAAATGTCATTTACCTTACTTCATCATTATCGCCATCTCCCCTTCCTCTCTCTTCGTCCACCATTTCTCCATTCGTCCTCCTATCTACGTGGACCCGACGCTCCTTCAAACAGCAATTAGTGAGAATGGGGATATTCATAATGTATGGCCGTGAAGATATCATGAGGTTGTTTTCTGAAGGACATGAGTGAAACGGGGAGGGAAAAGCCGTAGAGTGTTGCCGGAAGCGAGGGGAAGGAGTGGGGGGGGGGGCGAAGGGCGAAGGTTTATGACTCCGTGCAACGGTCGTAACTGTGGGTTGTTAGTATGTGTGATGCATTATTGAACACGTACAAGCTCTCTCTTTCTTTTTGCTCTCTTTCTTATTCTCTCTTTACCTTTTTTCTCCCTCTCTCCCTCTCCTTCTCTCTCTCTCTCTCTCTCTCTCTCTCTCTCTCTCTCTCTCTCTCTCTCTCTTTCTTTCTCCCTCTCTCTCTCCCTCTCCCTCTTCCTCTTCCTCCCTCCCTCCCTTCCTCCCTCTCTCTCTCTCTCTCTCTCTCTCTCTCTCTCTCTCTCTCTCTCTCTCTCTCTCTCTCTCTCTCCCTCTCTCTCTCCCTCTCCCTCTCCCTCTCCCTCTCCCTCCCTCTCCCTCTCCCTCCCTCCTTCATTCCTTCCTTCCTTCCTTCCTTCCTCCCCCCTTTCCCTCTCCTTCTCCTTCTCCTTCCTTCCTTCCTTCCTTCCTTTCTCCCCCCTTTCCCTCTCCTTCTCCTTCTCCTTCTCCTTCTCCTTCTCCTTCTCCCTCCCCGTCCTCTTTCCTTCATCTCCTTCTCCTTCTCCTCCTTCTCCTTCTTCTCCTTCTCCTCCCTCCCTGCCCTCTTTCCTTCTCCCTTTGCCTTCCTCTTTTTCTCCCATGCTAACAGACATACAGACAGGCAGAAACAGAGAGACAGCTGCAAAACTGCCATGCTCGTCCATTTCTGCTTTGAATTTCGTTTATATCTGACCGTGTAGTTATTTTGTTTAACGCTCAAAGGCCCGGGGATACTCGATACAATAGTTTTTTGTTTATTTCTTTCGTCCATCCCACCAGCCAATGAGAGGGTACAGTTCATTCATTTTTGGCTCGATTTGACAGGGAGAGAGGGAGGGAGGGAGGGGGAGGGGAGAGAGAGAAAGAGGGAGGGAGGGAGGGAGAAAGAGAGAAAGAAAGGGAGAAAGAGAGGGAGGGAGAAAGAGAGAGAGAAAGAGAGAGAAAAGAGAGAGAAAAAGAGAGATAGAAAGAGAGAGAGATAAAGAGAGAGAGATATAAAGAGAGGGAGAGAAAAAGAGAGAGAGAGGGGGAGAGGGAGAGGGAGAGAGGGGGGGAGAGAGAGAAAAAAGAGCAAGACAAAAAAAGAGATGGGGAAGGGGTATACGACCGCCGTCGACGATGTCTCCACAAAATCCCATTGGTTTTATCATGAGTTCTCTGTAGCTGTTTCATGTCGCTTTAAGGAAGAAAAACTGCGAGATTGAATATGAAATCCGTTGCCCCTTTGCCTTTTTCAGCCAATAGTTTCAGACTTACCTTCGGCTCGTTTTTTTAAGAGTAATATTTCCGGACGGCTCCTGATGTTTATGCGGAGAGAAGTTGCTCGCGATTGAATATATTTAAAACGATTACACTATTATTCCGTCCTGATGATGCCGGCGAAAAAAATGGCGAATCAAAACTTAAATAATGATGGTTCACTATTAAACCGTATTAACTCTAACTTTACCATTGCCAATAGAAGCCACGCCCTTATTACTCCTGTTGTTTAGCCGAGCTCACCCGCCACCTGTATTTTTTATTTTCATTTATTATATATTTTCATTTTTTTCTCTTTTTTTTTTTTCCTTTCTTAAAAAAGAATGGAAAATAATAACGCTTCCATAGATCACCCGAATCCGCCGAAAGTCTCCTCGGCCCCGGATGGCGGCGGGTCGTTGGAGGGTCGTGATCCCCGGCGGTTGTCGTGGCGTGATGGACGAGTCGTGTTTATCACATTAATGGCCTCTGCGCCGCCGTGATTAATGCCACTGAGGCCCTAAATGACGACCGCGGATGACCCGAGCATCCCTCTGGCTTTCCTATTATGGGGGGGG
>NC_061852.1:6865400-6867900 GCF_019202785.1 Penaeus chinensis | reverse complement strand
CTCCCTCTTCCTCCTCTGAAGCATCTCCTCCTCCTCCTCCCCTCCTCCTCCTCTTCCTCCTCTTAATCTTCTCCTTCTCCTCCTCCTCCTCCTCCTCCTCCTCCTCCTCCTCCTCCACCTCCTCCTCCTCCTCCTCCTCCACCTCCTCCTCCTCCCTCTCCCTCTCCCCCTCCGCCCCATATAAATGTTAAGCGCCTCTTCCAAGTCCTTCGAACGGCTCCAAACGCCATCATTAATTCAGCGCTTGGAGATGCATCTATCCCGCTATCGCTACTACCTCGTCTACCGCCGCCCTTGCTACCGCCACCACCGCTGTCACCGCCCCCGCTGCCGCCACCAACTCTACCACCGCCCCCACTACCGCTGCCACCGCCCCGAGACTGCGCTCGCCTCGTGTTTCCCTTGTCTACAGCATCATTATTCTGCCGCCATTACCTTAGTTAGTGCGGTAACCTTTTTTTTGCGACCACCGCTTTTCGACGGCGATCTTATGTTGGGCTTTCATATTTGTTGGGATATTTCTGTTTTATTTTGATTATTCATTTTTTGGTTCTATTATATATTTTATTTTATTACATTTATTATTTATTTATTTATCTATTTATTTATTTTTATCTGGCGGAGGGTTCAGCCGCATGGAAGTTACCATTGAGATTAATGCGTTTTTTGTTTTTTTTTATCAACGTCATCATTATTATCGGCGTCGTCACCATCGTCGCCATCACCAGTCGAAGTACCAGAGAGAGAGAGAGAGAGAGAGAGAGAGAGAGAGAGAGAGAGAGAGAGAGAGAGAGAGAGAGAGAGAGAGAGAGAGAGAGAGAGAGAGAGAGAGAGAGAGAGAGAGAGAGAGAGAGAGAGAGAGAGAGAGAGAGAGAGAGAGAGAGAGAGAGAGAGAGAGAGTGTTAGAGAACGAGAGGGAAGAGAGACAGAGGCAGAGCGAGACCGAAAGTGAGAACGAGAGTGAGAGCGAGAGAGCGAAAGTGAGAGCGTCAGAGAGAGCGGCAGGGCATGAGGTAGGATGTGGCGGTGGAGACAATTAGCAGCGGGAGGCAGGTGCGAAGACTCGTTACGCCAGGCCCTAACCAGCGCCTCCGCCCATTTGCTCTTTAGTGCAGCCAGGCCTTATTACTGGCCCTTCATTATTCCCGCTTTGGCTCTCTCTCCCTCGCTCTGTCTCTTCCATTCATTATTCTCTCACCCACCCACTCACTCACTCATTCTCTGCTCCTTTTCCTTCCCCTCTCTCTCTCTTTCTCTCTCTCTCTTTCTCTTTCTCTTTTCTTTCTCTTTTCTCTTTTTTACTCATTTTCTCTCTTTTTCTCCTCTCCTCCGCGCCCATTCCTTCCTCTCGTCCTCTCTCACCTTATTATCTTATTTCCTCCCATTTTTATTCATCTCAGCTTGCCTCGTCCTCCATGAAGCGAAATACCTTATTTTCATCTTTTCTTCCTCCTCTTCCTCTCGCGTGCTCTTCTTCGGGGAACTTCCAGCATCACGGTTCCCACGCTCGCCGCCCGTGTTGACTCAGCACGCCCATCGTCGCGGCCGCCCTGTCGCTGTCGGCATGAAGTGCTGCGTGGACTCAAGAGGGGCGGGTGGGCGGTCAGTGGGGGCGAAGTGGATTATGTTGTTTTTGTCTGCGGCGGACCGTGTGATCTCGGCGCCGTCACTTCTACCAGTGCCATTTAGTTGTCATCGACCTGAATTGCCACCATTAATCTCGGCCCCTCTTTGTGCAAATGAGCGCCTGGCCTCGTGCGCCGATTTCCCGACGTCGTCATCAGTGGCGCGTCATGGCCCTCCGGTGTTATTCGGCCGCGCCCTTTGCCGTCGCTCTTATCTCGTTCGACTCTCTTATCTTCATCGCCGCGTCACCCAATCCTCTGGCACTACCCGCTCTCTCCCCTCAGCCCTCCCTCTCCTCCCTCCCCTCCCTCGCCGCAATCCCCCTCCCTCCTTACCCCGTGTCCTCTCACTATTCCGCCCCTCTCCCCTCTGTACACGTTCGGAGCCCTCAGCTGTTTTACAAATGAGAGCTAAACACTGTTCTTTTTTTGCCGCTCTCTTTCTCTCTCTCTCTCTCTCTCTCTCTCTCTCTCTCTCTCTCTCTCTCTCTCTCTCTCTCTCTCTCTCTCTCTCTCTCTCTCTCTCTCTCTCTCTCTCTCTCTTTCTCTCTTTCTCTCTTTTTTCTCTTTCTCTCTTCCTCCCTCCCTACCTCCCTCCCTCCCTCCTTCCCTCTCCCTCTCCCTCTCCCTCTCACTCTCTCCTCTCTCTCTCTCTCTCTCTCTCTCGATCTCTCTCTCCTCTCTACTCTCTCCCATCTCCTCTCCCTCTCTCCTCATCACTCTCTATCTCCCTCTCCCTCTCCCCTCTCTCCCTCCTACTTCCCTTTCCCTCCTCTCCCTTTCTCTCTCTCTCTACTACTCCCCCCCCCTCCACTCTCTCTCTCCTCCCCCTCCCCCCTCACTCTCTCTCCCTCCCCTCCCCCCCCCCCCCTCCT
>NC_061852.1:6861685-6865300 GCF_019202785.1 Penaeus chinensis | reverse complement strand
GGTCTTATTGTGGGTAACTGTGTCTTGATATATGCTCAGCCATCTTAAAGAGACTTACATTTAATATATCAATGATTACGGTAATCTGTTGTGTATTTTAGCGAATAGGTTAGGTTATTTATTTATTTTATTTTATTTTTTATTTTTAGTTTCAAGTGTCTCTATCTCCTTCAATTTTTTTCTTCTCCAGCCCCCTATATCATCTCTTTTTTTTTCTTTTTTCTTTTTTCTCCTGAGCTCGCTCTTTTTCATCCTCCGTTCTATCAGTTCCTCTCGCCCCCCTCCATCTATCCCCTCTCGTTCCCATACTTCTTTTGAAACGTTCTTTTTCTTCATCTCCCTTCCTCCCTTCCCTTCCCTACACTCCCCTCCCCTTCCCACCCTCCTCCCCCTTCCATATCGTCCCTTTTACTCTAGTTCAGGCGCTGATCATACACCCCCCCCTCTCCCCACTTGCTTTGTCCTTATTGTTATGCTTGTATTCGGTGTTCAATTTTTATCTTCTTCTTTTTTTCCCCTTTTTTCTTGGAAGGGGAGATACGTTCGGTATGTGTGGATTTTTTTTCTTTTTGTATTCCATTCTCCCTTTTTGTTTCTTTTCTCCTTTTTTAAATAAAGCTTCACGTAGAATGCATTTATAGCGTGTTGCACCGAACGGGCGACACCGATAGACAGGAGGCAGAGTATTGATTGCGTTCGCCGATTTTCAAAATGCATCGGGCGGTTTGTTTAGTTATTTTTTCATGGCGGGGTCCCTCTTCTGTGTCTTACCGCGCGAATGATGATGTCACTTGTTTTTTCTGTAATTTCGTTTTTTTTTTTTTAATTTTCTCTCTCGCTCTCTCTGTCTTGTCTGTCTACTCTCTCTCTCTCTCTCTCTCTCTCTCTCTCTCTCTCTCTCTCTCTCTCTCTCTCTCTCTCTCTCTCTCTCTCTCTCTCTCTCTCTTTCTCTGGGTGAATATCCTCTAGTTTTAAGGCCGCGGAATTTAGCTCGGTATCGAAGTCTCGTCGTGAAGAGTTGGTTCACCGAGAAAACGCGAGGCAAGATATTGTGTCGTTGTACCTGGACGAAATTAGGCAATTAGGCCCGGCTATGGTGCATCGTCGTGGCAAGCCTGGGCAGACTGCAGCGTTGTTTGTATCGTGTGAGTATTTTAAAAGAGAGACGCACAAATGAGAAAAGAAAGTATATAAAAAAGATGGTGAATTAATCCAATTAAACAGATACGGGGGATGATATCAGCTTTACGAACGTTTTTTTTTTTTTTTTTTTTTCCTTCGCGGAGTATGTTGACTTCGAAAAATATATTAAACGGAAAGTATGATGAGTGAAGGAAAATATTTAACAGAAAGTATAGTACAGACTCAAACTGGACGGAGGAGGTTTGACAGGAGGGAAGTTGATAAATAAAGAAGTTGCGACGCGGTCCCTTTCTGAGTGCGAGCGGCCTCGTTTGCTCACCTTCGCGGTCTAAATGATCCCATTGGCTTTTTATGGTGATTTACGGAGCGTGTAAGCACCTTATTGCTCTGGCTGGTTGTTCGCTCCACCATATTGTTTTTTTATGGATGTATGCGACAGATATGGTCGTTGGAGCCGGAGGGAGGGGGCGGATGTCCGTATGTTATCTAAGTGGTCAGGGAGGGCCGTGGGGAAAGTCGTAGGGTGTGGGGGTGTGGGGATGGGGTAGGTAAAGGGAAGGCTGCTGCTTTAAAGATGAGTCGAGTAACCCCGCTGATTCGACGGTCGGGAGATATTCGAGGCACCGTGTTATTAAAAACGAGGGTTGTTAACCGTAGACTTGATGAGTTTCGTTAAGTTGGATAACGTTGCATAGTTTAGTGTGGAGTAGCGAAGACACTAACTGCCAATAGATTATCAATGCTCCATCACCAGAATAAGCAATTCCTCGTCAGCATTTTCTCCCGATCTCTCTCGTACGTTTCCTGAATATATGTGCTTTTATATTTTATATTTATATGTTATATCTTCTTTAGAGACACTCTGTAATGCTTAGGAAATGTTGTCGGCGCCTGCAACTGCGGTTCGAGCTTGGACCGTTTTCGCTTTACAGGGAAGGATTCTTGAGATACCTATATCAGCATATGAGCCGACAAAGCATTTCATTTCCTGCATCCGAACGGGGCCTCCGCGCGTTTCGCGGGGTGCTTGCGTCAGCCAAATTTCGCTCGTTTAGAATTCGATATAACTAGCCATCTAACTAATCCTTTAAAATACCGTAGGCCGAGCCCATGCGTTCGATACATGACTGCGCGAGTGCGTTGTCAAGTCGCATCCGCGTCCAGGCCGTCTGTCTGCCGCTGGGTCAGTGTCCGCCGCCCGCCTGAGCTGGCGCTGCATCATCAGCATCCAAGATTGGCTCTTTTGAAGGTGCGAGAATTGGCCTCTTTGTAATGCACGCGAGCCAATATCTTCCCGCCGCTGTGTGCGAATCGCAGTTTGCGCTAAATGATCGGGTATTTAGTTTAATTACTCAGGGACTGTTGCATCCTACGCCCCGAATCCCTCCCTCGATAGAATGTGAACGTAACGTAACATCGAAGCGTTGCGAGGCTGCAATGACAAAGAGGGAGCGCCGGGCTGGAAATGGCGAGGGATGGACAGGATATTTCGCGTGCTAGGTTTTTCGTCCGCGTGCTAGGTCTTTGTGTTTTGTTGTGCTATCGTGTGGTTGGAAACGAGTGTCTCCTTTATTATGCTGGTAATGGTTGGTTCTTCTGAGGCTACTTTTGCATTTTGATATTCGAAAATCTTTGAGATGTTGAGTCGGGAACAGAGAAACTCAAGTCATGAACTTTAGATAAATCTTCTTCATGCACATATAGGGTTCATATGTAGTTCAGAAGTTCCCTAAATCTTCCTTGGTTTTTAAAGTTGTGTGAACAGCGCAACATACATCACTTAAAGCTTCGTGGATCAATTGAATCCTCTTGGATCTCGTAAATCTCGGACGATCACGTGACCCTTCGGATCACAAGAATCCCTAGAGATTCACAAAGAACTGATGAATGCCGCGTCGTGATTCATGTTCCTTATGGTCGACCGGGCCGTGTCCAGGGATAGAGATGAACGACCTAAGAGCAGCGAGGCAGAAGCAGAATCCAGGACACTGTTGGCCCGTGAAGAGAGAGAGATTAAGTTAGCGCTGGCCTGTGGAGGTCTGCACGGCCGCCCGGCGCTAATGAAACATGCAAATGCTTTAATAAACAAAGTAAGATCAGGCGAAGGGCCTTGTGTCGTATATTCGGTGCGCGGCGGCATATTCGCTGTCTTCATATGCGGGGCAAGTGCCGGCCTCTTCGCCCCGACTGCGCAGGGCGGTGCTTGGCCTGTGCTTGGGGGCGGGGGGGGGGGGGGGGGGTAAGGGAGAAGTAGGGAGAAGGAGGGATCGCAGAGACACACAGAAAGCGCGCATACTCAACACCCGCCCGAACTGAAAGGTAAATATAAACACCTCGCAACATCCAAGCACACTCTCGTTAGCGCAGGACAAATATGTTTATGTTTATAGTGTGTTTTATCGTGCGCCGAGCCCCTTAATGACGACAGTTAAAGTTTGCATTGTAATTAATGTTACCGTGCTACTTCGCTCC
>NC_061852.1:6839185-6851685 GCF_019202785.1 Penaeus chinensis | reverse complement strand
AATATATACCTATTTCGTGTCGTTATTCATGTTATATGTCTGTTTTTAATCACTTGCATTGCTTTGCTATATTGTTCCCAGTGTTTTTGGGACAGTAACACGAATGATAGTGATGATAATGACCGATAGTAATGATCGCGACGAAAATAGCAGAGCAGCGGGAGTAGGAGTAACAGCTTCGTTGGAGCGCTGCCTCTGTTCAGCCGCCACAGCTTTTCCCTGTAAGGCATATTTATAGGCAAATCTGGCAAGAGAAAGGGAGGGTCGAGAGAGAGGGAGAGAGAGAGAGAGGAAGAGAGAGAGAAAATCCGAATCGCAGCTCAGGCAGTGATCGTGATTGGATGACGACATCACAAATTTCTCTTTTTGACATAAATGTCGAAATGTTTTGAAAAGCAAAATGGTTTTATGGAACAATTTAATTAGTTGCGGGAGTGTAGCGTGTTGTGGGTCCCCTCACCCTGCTCGCCTGAGGCTCCGGATCCCGCGTGCCACAGCTTCGACAAAAAAGAAAAAACAAAGAAAAAAATGTCGGTCAAATTTTATATATATATATATGCATACGAAAGAAACAAAATTGTATATGACACAGATGAATAGAATAAAAAAAATAAATAAATAAAAACAGGCCCCTGTAGGCAGAGAGTGCAAAGAGTCAGAAAGAGCTAATATATCTGCAGAATTGTTTTCATTTCTCAATTATATCCGCCATGAATAACTAATATCGTAGCGAAATTATTGCATAAAAAGAATAAATTCAGCTGTAATATGAAACGGTTTTGTTTCACGATTTTAATTAATGGTACAGCGGACGAGATGATGCCACTAAAAGCATTTTTTATATGCATTTCATAATATTTGGAATCATTAGTGGACTAGCACGTGCTGTGGGTGTGGCTGAGGGAGCCTTGTTGATAAGAGTGGCGTCCCATGTTGCAGAGTGCATTGCAAGGCGCTGGGCTGTGTTTGGATAGGAATTTGATGCTCAGTTAGAGAGATGGATATATTTTCATTTTGTTTTATCTGATAATTATTGTGGTTGTTTTATTTGGGAATATATATTTCCTAGGTAGAGATAAGTTTTCTTATATAGTCCTACTCTTGTCTTGTATCTTTTTGTATCATTTTCCACCCCTGCGGCTTAGTCCCGGTATCAGTCTTCCCCTCACTCTCTCTGTCACTTCTTTAGCATTTTCGTCGTCCTCCCTCTCCTCCTCCTCCTCCTCCTCCTCCTCCTCCTCCTCCTCCTCCTCCTCCTCCTCCTCCTCCTCCTCCTCTGCCTCGTTTTACTTCGGCTCTCTGTTTCCTCTATTCCCCTTCGTATCTCTCCTCCTCTCCTGACACTCACACCCTCTATTTCCCCTCCCCATCCCCTTTCCACTTCCCTATTTCCCCTCCTGGCCCTCCATCCCCTCCCAGTGCCCCTTCTCGCCCTCCATCTCTTCTTCTACTCCCCCCCCCCCCCCATGTAACCGCGCTTATCCCTTTGGATGTGTTTGAGATCGCCAAATAGAATTTTCATGAGTAGAGAGCTTAACTGACAGACTCTGTGGTGACCGCCGGCCATCCTTTCCTTTCTTGACCTCCCCCTACCCCCCTCCCTGTTGCTCGGCCACGCCCTTATTCAAAATGCCCGTCCCCCTCCCTCCCTCCCTCCCCTGCTCCTCCTAGCCTGTCCCTCATATCCCTCCCCTCTTTCCCTCTGCTTCTCCTATCCTGTCCTTCCTCCCCTCCTCCTCGCTCCCACTCGTGCCCTCTCCTTCCCTCCCCTCCTTCGTCCTACCCCACATGCCCTCTCCTTCCCTCCCCTCCCTCCTCCTACCCCACATGCCCTCTCCTTCCCTCCCCTCCCTCCCCCTACCCCACATGCCCTCTCCTTCCCTCCCCTCCTGGCCATTTCCCCTCATGCCCTCGCCCCCTCCCTGCCATCGTTCCCCGCCACCATCACTGGGGAGATGGTCCTCCGAGGGGGCGTTGGAATGGGGGATGAGCAGCCCATATAAACTTTCACGCCCGGCTCCTCTGGGACGTTCTTAGGGCCGGGGGGAGGGGGGGGAGGAGAAGGGGAGAGAGGGGAGGGGAGAGGAAACTTTGCTTCAGTGGCCTATCCTCGCATTTGTTGCCACTCGAGGAAGGAGCTGGGGGGAGGGGGGGGGGGACGTGGGCTGCGAGGAACGGAATCGCAACCGCCCTCTCTTTCTCCCGTTCTTCGGCATTCTGTTTTTTACGTTCCTCTTCTTCACAAAAGCTGATGTTTACTTTCCCGAATATCGTAGCAGTCGTCGCTGAGGCCGAGGCAGTTTTTGAAGGGACGCCCGAGGCTCTCAGGACGAGTGGCAGTTGGGCGTCGGGGTTGGGCGGGGTTGGGTTGGGTGGGCGGAGGGTGGGGGTTGGCGGAGAGGGAGATGGGCTGGGGGTTGGCAGGGAAGGAGGGTGGGGTGGGGATGGGGGAAGGGAGCACCTATGGTTTATTACCGACATTAGGCACAAACGCCTCGGCTTATCTCGCTCCTTAGTTCGCCTGGCTCCTGCACTTTTATCGCGACGCCGCCCGCGTGACCGCCCACCCTCGCGACGACCTGCGGCTGATCAGTATGTGTGGCGGCGCCCGCGCTAAGTGCCTGCCCGCCGTCT
Source organism: Penaeus chinensis (assembly GCF_019202785.1). Taxonomy (NCBI): domain Eukaryota; kingdom Metazoa; phylum Arthropoda; class Malacostraca; order Decapoda; family Penaeidae; genus Penaeus; species Penaeus chinensis. Next base: position 6,849,051 of record NC_061852.1, on the reverse strand, counting down.
TAGCTCCCAACTTGCCCGCTAGCATGCTTATCCTCGTCGCTTCCATCCCGCGCGCTTGCTTGCCTTTCTTAGGCGATTCCATCCCGCTTGCTTGCTTGCTTGCTTGCATGTCTTGCCTGCCAGATTTTATGCCCGGATCACAAAGAGGGCATTCTTCTCCATGGGACTTTTCCTCCGATACACCCAAGCACACGTAAACACCACTTACGCAAGCACATTCAAGCACAAGCAGACGGCAGACAGGCGAGTGTGTTTCCACGCGGAGTAAAAAGGGGTAGCGACGCCGTCCTCTTTTGTCCTCCCGGAATGCTGAGTCGGAGGGATTTGTCAACACGGCGTCCACAAAGTTCCCTCATAATAGGGTCACTTTACGAGCGTCCGACACGCTATATGAGACGGTGCCTCCCCTCTCCCTCCCTCCCTCCCTCTCTCTCCCTGTCCTTTCTCCTTCCTCTCCCCCTTATTCCTACTTGCCTTCCTACTCTCCCCTCCATCTCTCTCTCTTTCTCTTTCTCTTTCTCTTTCTCTCTCTCTTTCCCTCTCTCTTTCCCTCTTTCCAGCATTTTATCATTTTATCTTCCGCTCTCCCTTCCTTCTCCCCCCCCCCCCCCCTTTCCACCATCCGTCTCCACCTGTTAGCAGCGAACCACCTGTGTGCTCGCTAATGAGACTGCTAAATAGGTTGGAGTGGAGTCGGGAAAATCGCATCGGTCTATAGCGTCTCATCTCTCATTTTATCTTTTGTCTTTCCTGCCTGAAAATGCTTTAAAAAAATGCTAAGAATAATGGGAAAAAGTCATTTCAGGTATGTGTGAGGTTTAAGGCCAAAGTGATAATGAGTGAGAGTAAAGGGGAGAAAATTAGAAAAAAAGGGAAAGAAGGAAAGTGGGGAGAGAGAGAGAGAGAGAGAGAGAGAGAGAGAGAGAGAGAGAGAGAGAGAGAGAGAGAGAGAGAGAGAGAGAGAGAGATAAAGAGAGAGAGAGAGATAAAGAGAGAGAGAGAGATAGAGAGAGAGAGAGAGAGAGAGAGAGAGAGAGAGAGAGAGAGAGAGAGAGAGAGAGAGAGAGAGAGAGAGAGAGAGAGAGAGAGAGAGAGAGAGAGAGAGAAAGAGAAAGAGAGAGAGAGAGAGACCATGAATATAAAACCACGCCAAGTTAAACGACGAGGGAGAGGGTTAAACTTCGTGTGTGTGTTTATGTTTTTGTTATAAACGCGAGTTTGGGGAGAAGTGAGCAAGCAAAGACATTTAAAAGAAGTAAGAAGTTGTAGTTTCGGTGGCTAATGGGAGCAGGCGGGCAGCGGCTGTCACTCATCCTGTGGCCAACTGGTTGAGCTGCCTTCCGCTCCTTCCACCCCATCCACTCCATCCACTCCTCCCATTCCATCCACACCATCCACTCCATCCACTCCTCCCATTCCATTCACTCCATCCTCTCTATCCTCTCTATCCTCTCCATCCACTCCATTCTCTCCATCCACTCCTCCCATTCCATCCACTCCTCCCATTCCATCCACTCCATCCACTCCTCCCATTCCATCCACTCCATCCACTCCTCCCATTCCATCCACTCCATCCACTCCTCCCATTCCATCCACTCCATCCACTCCATCCACTCCATCCACTCCATCCACCCCTTCCACTGCATTTCCCCGGAACTTCATAATCCTGAAATTGCTTCTCGGGTTAACGTATTTTTTGTTTAATTCTTTTCTCAATTATGTGCATAGGTAAATCAGTGCGAACGGGTTTAAATAGAATAATAAAAAGGTAATAAAAATTACGATTCGTTGCGTTACTTGCACTTTAAGCTCTTTATGGCCAATTTTGTAGAGTGCTAAATTTTACTGGTGTAACATAGCTCTGTTTTACGGCATAGGTAATTTACTCTGTTGTTTTCATTGTTATTACCATGTTCATTATCACGAGCATCATCGCCATCTTTCATAATTATTATTAATCGGATATCCGTGTTATTATCATCTTCAGTTATTATATGTCATACTTTCTCTGATTTCTCTTTGTCCTTTGTGTCTTCCTCTTCTTGTGTTACCTCTCTCTTCCCTACCTCGTCATCCCTTCCTCTCCCTTCCCTTCACCTTCATTTTTTCGCCATTTTCTCCCTATACTTCTATCCTGACCTTCCTCTCCTCATTCCTCCACCCCTTTTCCTCCCATCCTTTCAATCCTCTTTACTCTTGCCACCATATCTCTTTCTCCATATCTTTCCCTCCATTTTCTTTCCATCCATCTCTCTTCCTACATGTCTTGTCCTTTCTCACTCTTGCCCTCCATCCCAATTCCTTCATCCCTTTCCTACCTCTCCCTTTTCCGTGTTACTCTTGGCCTCCATATCTTTCCCTCCTCACTCTTCCTCCATCTCTCTTTCTCCATTTCTCTTCCTCCTATCCCCTTCCCTCCATCCTTTTCCCTCCTGAGTCGCGACCCATAAAGGCCTCTCGGAGCCTCAGCTCTCAGACAATGTTTCGCCGATGCATTAATTGTGTTGGTCGAGTGTGGGGGTGGGGGAGGGGGAGGCTTAATCGCATTATGACCCGGTACCGTTGTCTTCTCTCGGTCAAGCGGGGAGGCGGTCAGGCAGCCAAATAGCTGCTGGTGCTGCTGTTCACGATGAGAAAGGGGCAAGGACAGGGGAGGGTAGCAAAGTGAGTTAGGGAAGGGGGGAAGGGAAGAGGGAAGGAGGAAGGAGGAAGGAGGAGGACGAGCCTGCAGAGCACCTCCTGTTTGTCTGCCGGCGGTGGTCGTTCGAGTAAACAGTGGTCATCCGAGCAAGGCGCGAGTCGCGCGGACGGCTCCCTTCTGGGGGTGTCTGGGGGTGGCTTGCGTGTGGCGAAGAAAATAGAGGCAAGAAAGAGAGGAAGGGAGGAAGAGATGAAGAGAGGGATGGAGGGAGGGAGGGTGGAAAGGAAGGAAGGAAGGAAGGAAGGAAGGAAGGAAGGAAGGAAGGAAGGAAGGAAGGAAGGAAGGAAGGAAGGAAAGAAAGAAGGAAGGAAGGAAGGAAGGAAGGAAGGAAGGAAGGAAGGAAGGAAGGAAGGAAGGAAGGAAGGAAGGAAGGAAGGAAGGAAGGAAGGAAGGAAGGAAGGAAGGAAGGAAGGAAGGAAGGAAGGAAGGAAGGAAGGAAGGAGGAGGGAAGGAAGGGAGAGAAAAATTGCCTGCAAACGCCCTGTTCCCGACGCATTGGTCGCGGCGGCACCGTCACTTTGCCTTTGCAAAAGAACGGCAAGCATACGTTTTATCCCCTTTTTCTGGCGACACAAAACGCGAGTGCGCTGGTTGTGTGTATGAGAGAAAAAATGCGTTTGTGTTTTCTATGCGTGCACGCGGGCGTTTATGTGTACTTTTATTTGTTTTACGATTGGAAATCAATTCCGGGCGTTTGGCCGTAAAGATATCGGGAGCGACCGAAAGGTGGAGGGAGAGGGGCGCGCCGTGTGGGTAGCGGCAAGGGATTATCCGGCTGCCGACCGTATCGTCCAAGGTAGAGCGGGCTGGGGCTGTTAGCCGCTGGCTCGCTCTCTTTCCTCTCTCTCTCTCTCTCTCTCTCTCTCTCTCTCTCTCTCTCTCTCTCTCTCTCTCTCTCTCTCTCTCTCTCTCTCTCTCTCTCTCTCTCTCTCTCTCTCCTCCTCCTCCTCCTCCTCCCCCTCCTCCTCCTCCTCCCTACTTCCCATCTTCCCATCTCTCCCTCATTTCCTTCCTCATTTCCTCTCTCTCTCCTTTTCTCCTTTCTTTTCCTCGTCATCCTAAAAGTGGAATTTCGAGAATGGACTTCGTCGGGGGAAACATTATCCTTGTTTTAAGGATCATCTACTTCGCCCTCCCCCCACCTCTTCCTCACCTCTTCGTCACCTCTTCCTCACCTCTTCCTCACCTCTTCCTTACCTCTTCCTTACCTCTTCCTTACCTCTTCCTTACCTCTTCCTTACCTCTTCCTTACCTCTTCCTTCCCTCTTACCCCTCCTCTTCCCCTCCACACGTAGACGCCTCTACGAGATTTGCTCCCGCACACGTCGAGGGCTTTCTTAGGATGCTTCTATTCTCATCTATCTCTGTTTTGGCGCGTTCTCTCCGTTTCGTGTTTTTCCTTTTTTTAATTATCTTTAGAGGATTATCTTCGGAGGATTTTCGTTGGTGAGAATTAAGGAGATAAGCGTGAAGGGCTAACCAGATGGGGTTTGAGTTGTTTTGTGTGTGTGTGTGTGTGTGTCCTCCTCCCTTCCTCCTCCTCATCATCATCCTCATCCTCTACATCTTCATCTTCATCTTCATCTTCATCCTCATCCTTAATCCCCTCCTCCCCTCTCCTTCTCCTCCTCCTCCTCTTCCCCCTCCCCCTCCCCCTCCCCCTCCCCCTCCCCCTCCTCCTCCTCCTCCTCCTCCTCCTCCTCCTCCTCCTCCTCCTCCTCCTCCTCCTCCTCCTCCCTCCTTCGCCTCCTTCGCCTCCTTCTCCTCCTTCCCGCTCAGAATCTTCAAGGTGCGCGACCGTGAACTTGTGCCAGGTAAATTGTAGGCAAAGTCTTGGCCTGTAGCGCTGCAACTTGCAAACTATTGCTCTGTTGTCAACTTATGCAGCATGAAATGTAATATTGTCGGTCCGGTCGCTACACCCCCCCCCTCTTCCCTCTCCCCCCCTCAACCGAACCCCTGTCCACCAACGGTCATTCTTGTTTTATCGTTTTAGTTACTGTGAGTGCGTTTTTCCTTGGTGTTGCGTGTGTGTCTGTGTGTGTGCGTGTACGTGTATGCGTGCGTGTGTGCTGGATCTGTGTCTGTGCGGACAAGAGTGAAGTAGTAAGGCTTTTTTTGTACAAGAATGAAGGCAACATTTTTTGTTTATGAGCAACACGCATCAAGATTAGATAATTTGTTGGAAGGCTTAGTCTTTTTTCAACAGAGGCTGGCGGTCGATTTTTTTTCTTTCGTTAATTCATCGTGGTTATTTAATTGCTCATCTCTCCCTCCCTTCCTAATTCCCTCCTTCGCTTCTTGTCTCCCTTCCTCCCTGTCTCCTTCCATCTGGAGCTAGGGAGGGAGGCCGCCATTTTTTTTTTAATGGTTCAGCAAATGGAGGCCTTTAAAAAGGGGGGAATGTCAGGGGGGGGGGGGGGCGTGGCGGCGGAAAGAAAGGAAATGTATGGCCAATATCTAGAAAGGGGGGGGGGGGGTTGATTTGAACGTTGACTCATTGCGTTTTGTGGTTGTGTGTATGTGGGCGAGGATGCTGGTTTGGTTAATTTCTGTTTACGTGCGTGAGAGGGAGAAGGAGAAAGAAAGAGAAAGGGAAGGAGAAGAGGAGAGAGAGAGAGAGAGAGAGAGAGAGAGAGAGAGAGAGAGAGAGAGAGAGAGAGAGAGAGAGAGAGAGAGAGAGAGAGAGAGAGAGAAAGAATCGTCAAATAGCGTTTGTGGAGCGCGTAGGGTTCCGAGGGCCGGGGAGAGGGAGCGGGGCGCGGCGTCTGCGGTGAGTGATAACGCCGTCGTCGCCACCGCACTCCCACTCCCAAGTTTCATGCGGGATTTACCTCGCGACCTCCTCGTCATTCCCTTCTTTCAAGTCCTCCCTCCGAATGCCACTCCTCTCTTCTCTCTCCCTACGTCTCGTTCTTGCTGTATTCGTGTTTCTCTCTTTCCTTGCTCCCTCCCGTTCCAACGGTCGCTCTTCTCTCCTTCCGTCTCGCCCTTGCTTTATTTGATTCTCTTCCGATTCCGTTGTTTCTCCTCTTTCGTCTCTCGTCTTGCTGTTCGTTTCTTCATTCGCCCCCACGCCGATCTCCCCCCTCCCCCCCACCCCTACCTGGTTTCTCCCCTCCCTTCGCTCTTCCTCCCCCTCGCTTCTCCCTAGGGTTTATGATAGCTTACATCAGGTTGTTTGTTTCTTCTAAACTTTTGATGTCTCTTCATCCAACTCCATTGTCAGCTTGTGTGTCTGTCTGGAAGAGAGAATGACAGACAGACAGACAGACGGACAGACGAGAGAGACAGCTGGAGGGACCCCTTTTTTCCTCACTTTTTTTCCATCTTCATCCTGTCAGTCTCCGGCCATCATTCCCCCTCTCCCTTTGTACTTACCCTTCCAGTTGTTATCGTCCCGCCCGCGTCTGTTCTCTTTCGTCCGTGTTTAGACTCGCTTGTTCCACCGATCAAGAAGTCGCATAAAGGGACACATGCCATCCTGTGCTGTAGGGGCGCGGCCAGCTGGGTTTCTTTCAGGTTGGTGCTGGTGATGGTGGTAGTGGTGTACTGGTGGTAGCGATGGTGGTACGCTGGTGGTGGTGTTGGTGGTGTTCGTACATTTATTAGCTGTTGGTGGTAGTGATGAGACGTCAATGGTTGTTGTCGGTTGTTTCGTGGGTTGTTAAATGTCTTGTCGGTTGCGACGCCGCGGCTTTGGCCATGGGATCGTCACGGAGTTTACATGGGTGTTACCAAGCTCTACATGTGTATACATCACGGGGCTTGTTTGTATATTTGGTATGTCGAGCTTTTGTGCGGATAGCGTGACGGTGGGTGTTCGTGCGAGTCTGTTGGGCTCACAACTCTGCGGGAACTTGCACATCAGCATATACACTCAACCAGCAGAGATGACACGACTATCTTTTCTCGAGCGATGTTGATCATAATTTTGAAGCTCCGACCAAAAGCGGGTGCGAAGCCTTTCCTGGAAATCGTGGGTGGCGGTCAGCCTTGTTGTTTCGTCTCTCCTGCGAAGTTAGAATTTGGAATTTGCTTTCAGAACGACACGGAATCTCTTGTTCATCTTGGTGGCATGAGAATTTCGGCGGATTGATTGACATTTGTTTCGTTTCTTTTCTTACTGGAAAGAAACGTGGGGTTTGAGGGAAATTGACCTGATGATCGCTCCCAAGTACTCCACGAACAACAGTGAACATCAAACACATGAATATTATGACACATATCTGACATGTTTTTTTTCTTTCACTTTCTTTTTTCTTATTTGTCTTTTTGTATTTGTATGAAAATTATTGGATTCTTCCTTTCTTACAGGTGGTGAGTTCGAGATGCGCGAGGTGTTGTTTCTCCGTCTCTTACACTGGCACCCTGGCACTGGCCCTTTGGCACATGGTGCTCCTCGCTTTTCATGCGCCAGAGGGTCATGTGACTCGGTTTATAGACCAGTCCGAATATGGTAGGGTGTTTTTTTTTTTTTTTTCCAAGAGTCACCATTAATGGCACAGTGCTTGTGAGCACACCATTTCTTTTTTTCTCTTGTCCGGTAATTCAATAGACACGGTCAGGATCTAAGGCAGATTTGCATCCGGAAGTAGACAGGGAGTGGAATTATGGCCGCTCTTCCCTCTCCCCTCAGAATAGATAAATGCAAATATAAAAATGTTCTGCTGTGCATGTATTTGTGTGTGTGTGTGTGTGTGTGTGTGTGTGTGTGTGGAGTGAGCATTGTTGCAGGGTATTGCGTTGTATGATTGTGAAATTTCCTTGCATGCTCAGTGTTGCAAACAAAGTTTTACAGATTAAAGATAACAAAAAGTTTGTTCATTATGATTATGCTAAAGATTTTTTAAAGAACTGGAAACGTAATGATTATGACGGTAATGATAATGCAGACACCAGAGATAATAAGAACTGATGATCAAACCACAATTACCGTAATTTGAAAATGTCGCAAAAAATCTTGAATTCCCCCCTTCCTCTCCCCTCCCTCCTTTACCCTCCTCTTCCCAATCCCCCTCCCCTTCCCCCTCCTTGTTACCCCACCCATCCCCCCTCATTCTACGACTCACTCCCCACCCCCCGCCCCCTCCGTCATTATTAAATAGAAAATACGCTTTGCTTTGTCTTAAGCCAAGGTGAGGATTACGAAAGATCTCGGATTTAAAAGGATTTTAAAATAATCCAGCCATCATTATAAGATCATTATAGATTTAGCGCGAACCTTAATAAGGAGACAGGGGGAGGGGAGAGGGATGGAGAAGGAGAGGGGGAGGGGGAGGGGGAGGGGGGAGGGGGAGGGGGGAGGGGGAGGGGTTTTCTCCGTCTGTCGGGTTTCCTTTCCGATCCTTCAGGAAGCCGAAAAGGGATCGATTCCCCCACTCCTACGCCCTTGACAGGACCTGCGAGGGCGTCCCGAGGAGCTGGGCCCTCCATTGTGTCGGGCGGAGGGATAAAAGGATGCTTTTCTTCGGGCGGGGAAAATACAATGCGGTTAGGCTAATTAGGTGGTTCAGGCGGGGAATTAGTTGTCAGTCTCTCTTTTTTTTCTTTCGTTCGTTCTTTCTTTTTTTCCTCTTTGTCTCATTTTTTTTTCTTAGTTTCTTTTCTGTGGGGAGGTGAGGAATGGTGATCCCGGGATTTTTTTTGAGTGTGTGCATGTGTGTGTTTGCGTTTGGGGAAGGGGAGTGTAAAGTTGGGTAGAGTGGAAAAAAGAGAAGGAGAAAGAGAGGGAATGGGAGAGGGGAGTGAGAGGGAGGGAGAGGGAAGGAGAGAGAGAGAGGGGAAGGAGAGAGAGAGAGAGAGGGAAGGAGAGAGAGAGAGAGAGGGAAGGAGAGAGAGAGAGGGAAGGAGAGAGAGAGAAAGGGAAGGAGAGAGAGAGAGAGAAAGAGAGGGAAGGAGAGAGAGAGAGAGAGAGGGAAGGAGAGAGAGAGAGAGAGAGGGAAGGAGAGAGAGAGAGAGAGAGGAAGGAGAGAGAGAGAGAGAGAGAGAGAGAGAGAGAGAGAGAGAGAGAGAGAGAGAGAGAGAGAGAGAGAGAGAGAGAGAGAGAGAGAGAGAGAGAGAGAGCGAGCACGTGAACGATCCAAGTCCTCAATATGTTTGAAATTGAATCAGATGTGTCGCACGCACGCCAAGATTAACCTCAGCTTGATCACACGCATGCCGAACACGCAACAAAAAGACGCCAGTTTTTTTTTGTTTTTTGTTCCTCCATCGTTCGTCGCTGATCTCTTTGTTCGTCTTCCTGCACAAGTTGCACCACCCGAGACGGAGGTTTCATCCCGCCTCCATCCTACCCCTGCCATCTACCCTCTCCCCTTACTTTACACCCCGCCTCACGCCATGCTGCCTTACTTCACATCCTTCCCCTTGCTTTTACACCTTGTCACACGCTATGTTGCCTTACTTCACACTTTGCAACCTCGCACCTTATCCCCCATGATACATTTAACCCGCAGTCTCACAACTTACATCTTGAGCTATCCCCTTGTATTCTGACCTTATCCCTAACTCGTCCGCTCTCCTCGCCGGTGTGTAGGGAGGGAGGGAGGGTGTGTGCCCTAATTCTTTCCCTACACCCTACTCTACGTCAAACCCAGGCTCCACCCTCACACCCTCCCCTCCCTTCCTTCCTCCCTCACACCCTCCCCTCCCTTCCTTCCTCCCTCACACCCTCCCCTTCCTTCCCCTCCTCCCTCACACCCTCCCCTTCCTTCCCCTCCTCCCTCACACCCTCCCCTTCCTTCCCCTCCTCCCTCACACCCTCCCCTTCCTTCCCCTCCTCCCTCACACCCTCCCCTTCCTTCCCCTCCTCCCTCACACCCTCCCCTTCCTTCCCCTCCTCCCTCACACCCTCCCCTTCCTTCCCCTCCCCTCCCTTCCCTTCTCCTCTTCACTGCCTTAATTGTTTTACTTGAATTTAAAAACCTCCCGGAGAGATATTACGGCGACGTATGTGCCCAGCGCGGGATATTTGCTCCTTTACTTTGTACGCCCCGCCGGTGCATGTGCGCGAGTGTGTGCGGGAACGGAGTGGGAGTGGGAGTGGGAATGGGAGTGATAGTAGGCATTGGGAGTGGGAATAGGAGTGGAAATAGGGATTAGGAATGGGAATAGGAGTGAAAGTAGGCATTGGGAGTGGAAATAGGGATTGGGAATGGGAATG
>NC_061852.1:6834185-6836685 GCF_019202785.1 Penaeus chinensis | reverse complement strand
CTTCTGTCTTTTTTCCACTTCCCGCTGCTCTCCTCCTCTTCTGCCTTGCCTTTCTTTTTTCCTTTTCCTACTTCTCTCCTCCTCCTCCTCCTCTCTCACACCGTATCCTCCCCTCTCTCTTCACCTCTCTCCTCACTTCGTGTCCTCCATTCTCTCTTCACCTCTCCCCTCATACTGTCTCCTCCCCTCTCTCCTCACACCGTGTCCTCCTCTCTCTCTTCACCTCTCCCCTCATACTGTCTCCTCCCCTCTCTCTTCACCTCTCTCCTCACTTCGTGTCCTCCATTCTCTCTTCACCTCTCCCCTCATACTGTCTCCTCCCCTCTCTCCTCTCACTGTCTCCTCCCCTCTCTCCTCACCTCTCTCCTCACTTCGTGTCCTCCATTCTCTCTTCACCTCTCTCCTCACTTCGTGTCCTCCCCTCTCTCTTCACCTATCTCCTCACACCGTCTCCTCCCCTCTCTCTTCACCTCTCCCCTCATACTGTCTCCTCCCCTCTCTCTTCACCTCTCCCCTCACACTGTCTCCTCCCCTCTCTCTCACACCGTATCCTCCCCTCTCTCTTCACCTCTCCCCTCACACCGTGTCCTCCCCTCTCTCTTCACCTCTCCCCTCACACTGTCTCCTCCCCTCTCTCCTCACACCGTCTCCTCCCCTCTCTCTTCACCTCTCCCCTCATACTGTCTCCTCCCCTCTCTCCTCACACCGTGTCCTCCCCTCTCTCTTCACCTCTCCCCTCACACTGTCTCCTCCCCTCTCTCCTCACACCGTGTCCTCTTCTCTCTCTTCACCTCTCTCCTCACACCGTCTCCTCCCCTCTCTCCTCACACCGTGTCCTCCTCTCTCTCTTCACCTCTCCCCTCACACTGTCTCCTCCCCTCTCTCCTCACACTGTGTCCTCTCCTCTCTCTTCACCTCTCTCCTCACACCGTCTCCTCCCCTCTCTCCTCATACCGTCTCATCCCATCTCTCTTCACACCGTCTCCTCCCCTCTCTCCTCTCACTGTCTCCTGCTGCCGCTCCTCCCAGAAGTGTAATGTAGGACATTTTGATATCCCCCCCCCCTCTTTTCCCCCCCCTTTTTTTTTCCCCCTCTTCCCCCTTTCCCCCCTTTTTTCCCCCCCCTCTTTCCCCCCTCCCCTCCTTTTCCCCCCTTTCCCCTTTTCCCCCCCCTCCCCCTTTTTTAACCCTTTCCCCCCTTTTCCCCCCTTTTCCCTTCCCCCCCCCCCTTTTTTTCCCCCCCTTTTTTTTCCCCCCCCTCCCCTCCCCCCCCCTCCCCCCCCCTTTTTTTTTTTCCCCCCCCCCCCCCCCCCCTCCCCTTTTTTTCCCCCCCCCCCTTCCCCCTCCCCCTTCCCTTTTTCCCCCCCCTCTTTCTTCCCCCCCTTTTTCCCCTTTTCCCCTTTACCCCCCCTCCTTTTCCCCCCCCCCTCCCCCTCTCCCCCCCCCCTTTTCCCCCCTCCCCCCACCCCCCCCCTTTTCCCCTTTTCCCCACCCCCCCCCCTTCTTCCCCCCCCCCCCCCCCCCTCCCCCTCCCCCCTTTTTCCCCCCTTTTTTCCCTCCCCCCCTTTTTCCCCCCCCCCCCCCCCCCTCCCCCTCCCCCTCCCCCCCCCCTTTTTCCCCCCCCTTTTTTTCCCCCCCCCCCCTCTTTTTCCCCCCCCCCCCCCCCCCCTTCCCCCTCTCCCCCCCTTTTCCCCCCCCTTTTTTTCCCCCCCCCCCCCTTCCCCCCCCCCCCCCCTTTTTCCCCCCCCCCCCCCCCCCCCCGGGCCCCCCCCTTTTTTTTCCCCCCCCCTTTCCCCCCCCCCCCCTCTCACCCTTTTCCCCCCCCCCTCCCCCCCCAAAAAAAGTTTCCCCCCGCTTTCCCCCCCTGGAAAAAAATTTTTTTTCCGGGGGAAAAACCCCAAAAAAGGGGGGCCCCCCTTTTTAAGGGGGGGGGTGGGGGGAAAAAGGGGGGGGGGGGGGGGGGGGAAAAGGGGGGGGAAAAAAAAAGGGGGGAGGGGGGGGGAAAAAAAAAGGGGGGGGGAAAAAAAAAAGGGGGGGAAAAAAAGGGGGGGGAAAAAAAAAAGGGGGGGGGGGAAAAAAAAAAGGGGGGGGAAAAAGGGGGGGGGGGGGAAAAGGGGGGGGGGGGGGGGGGAAAAAGGGGGGGGGGGGGGGGGTTTTTTTCCGGAAGGGGGGAAAAAAAGGGGGGGGGGGGGTTTTTTTTTTTTTTAAAAACCCTTTTTCCCCCCCTTTTTTTTTTTTTTTTTTTTTCCCCCCCTTTTTTCCCCCCTCTTTTTTTTTTTTCCCCTTCCCCCTCTCTCTCTCTTTTTTTTTTTCCCCCCCCCCTTTTTTTTTTTTTTCCCTCTCCCTCTTCCCCCCTTCCCTCTCCCCCCCCCCCCCTCCCTCCCCCTTTTTCCCCCCCCTTTTCTTTCCCCCCCCTCCCCCCCCCCCCCTCTTCCCCCTTTCTCCCTCCCTCCCCCCCTTTTCCCCCTTTTTTTTTTTTCTCCTTTTTTCCTTTTTTTTC
>NC_061852.1:6796685-6831685 GCF_019202785.1 Penaeus chinensis | reverse complement strand
GAGAGAGTGGGAATGAGAGAGTGAAAGAGAGAGAGAGAAGAGAGAGAGAAAGAGAAGAGAAGAGAAGAGAGAGAGAGAGAGAGAGAGAGAGAGAGAGAGAGAGAGAGAGAGAGAGAGAGAGAGAGAGAGAGAGAGAGAGAGAGAGAGAGAGAGCGATCGGCGTGGTAGTAAAAGGCAGGAGTGTAATTGTCAGGATGATTGGGCGGATTGGCCAATCTTGCGAGCGCGCCACGAGGGTGAAATATAATGAAGGCACAAAAAGAGTTAAAAAGAGTTAAAAGAAAGTCTTTAAAAAAAAGTTGAAATGTCGAATTTCATGGGGCCAATGTTAAAAAAGGAGGATTGAAAAGCGCGAAGAGGGAATAACGGGGAAATGCCTTGTAACTTATTTGAAATTCGGTGAAGAATTAAAATAGAACAAGGAAGAAGAACAAGACTAATAATTAGAGAAAAATGAGGGAGTAACAATGGCAGCTCTTAACATATTTGGAAGTTGGCGAAGAATGAAATAGAATTCGGAATAAGAACATGATAAGAAAAAATAAATTAATGGACAACGTATTAACTAAGAACATAATAAGGAAAACATCCATGAAGATAATCTCTAAAGACACCGCAAAGATTTAAGAATGATATGGCAGGAAGAAAGGGGATAGGAAGTAGAAAGATAAAGTTGATAGAAAATACAGAAGAGGGAGAGAAATCACGAAAGGAGGCCAACGAGAAAGAAAAAAAGGAATGGAGAATGTGAGAGATGTTAGTAGTCTACGGACTCTACCGCCATATTTCACCCCTCGAGGATTTTTTTTTTCCTGGTGGTAGTGTTTGTGTGGTGTTATTCATGAACTATAACTCAGGTTCACAAAATATAACGCTCCCTTACAATTTTGTTTCCCTTATTTATGAATTGTGTTGCCTGTCCCACTCCGGCCGTCTTTTGAAAGGCAAAAACTACGTGGGTGTAGATAGACGCAGGTTTCGGCAGAGCTTGTAGATTAGTTAGTAAGTGGTTCTAGTAGGGATAAGTCTAAGGAATGCTAGAAGCGAACATATGTTTTCTTTTTCTTCTTCTTCTTTTCTTCCTCCTCCTCCTCCTCTCCCGCTTGCCATTTTTCCTTCTCCTCTGTGAACTCTAAAAGTGGTAATACACCTGAAATGCACCAAATAAACCACTCATTCATACCTTGAGTGGCGTGCATTTAGAAGTTCGTCCGCGCGCCCGTCGTAACAGGGCAGCTCTCCCCTCTTCACTGTCATCCACACGCACCTCTAGTATGAACCTTCTGGAAGAACCTTTGGAGCAGTAATTAGTCGGGAGGGAGAAGCGGGGGGTAAGGGGTGGAGGCGGGTAGAGGGGGGGGGGGTGAAAGTGGGTCTCAGAGTCCTTATCCTTTGCAGTCGGTAATTAATCGCTCTCTCAGTTTGCTGCTGATGCTGTCATGTGAACAGTCCATTGGCTGTAGGTAGTATGTTTTTTTTTCTGTCTTTGTTACGGTGTCTGCCTGTCCGTTTCTCTCTCTCTCTCTCTCTCTCTCTCTCTCTCTCTCTCTCTCTCTCTCTCTCTCTCTCTCTCTCTCTCTCTCTCTCTCTCTCTCTCTCTCTCTCTCGTCTAACTCTCGCAGACTTACTTTAGATCTACTTTGCCTTTACTCCGAAAGCTCTCTTTTGCAAGCTTACCGAAGGCTTCGCTGTCGTACAACTTTGCACCGCCGTTGCATTTACTCGCATGCAACCAGCATTCTGTAGCCGGGCTTATCCATATGAGATTATCGTGCGGGTTGGATATTGCTTTGGCCAGGGATTGGAAAGTCAAATGGTTAGGTGTAGTTTTGCTTCTCTGTTCTGTTGATCTTTTTTTTTCTTTTCAATTATTTTATTGTGATGTTTCGCTATAGCTCTTCGATTAAAGCAGCCCCCCCCCCCCCCCCTGCTGGGATTTCTGTGGCCTCCCACCGCTCTGAGTAATGGGTTATGCGTGTGTATGTGTGTGTGTGGGTGGTTATGCCAAGATGCATGTGCGTGTGTATGTGTTCGTGTATGTGTATAGATGTATGTTCTATGCGCATTATGTTATAGGCATTGGTACATAGATAAACATATTTATGCGTATAGAGATACAGTATAGTCCATGCGTGTGTATTTCATGTGGTGCGAAAACAGCGGAGGAAAACACGAGCGCAAGTCCTGTGTCCAATTGAATATTAGATTGTCGCGCCCTGCTGCTGCCTCCTACCACCACCGCCTCCCCTCCCCTACCCTCTCCTTCTCTCTCCCCCTTTCTCCCTCCCTCCCTCCCTCCCTCCCTCGCTGTCTGCCACCTACAGTCGCGCTCACCTCCCTGCCTTTGGCTCTTGTTGCACGCGCCGCCTACGTCCTGAGCTTATCCTCCTTCTCCCCCTCCTCCTCCTCCCCCTCCCCTCCCCCTCCCCCTCCCCTCCCCGCCTCCTCCTCCTCCTCCTCCTCCTCCTCCTCCTCCTCCTTCCCCTCCCCTCCTTCTCCTCCTCTCCTCCTCCTCCCCCTCCCTTCCTCCTCCTCATTCCCCTCCCCTCCCCCTCCCCTCCTCCTCCCCTCCCCCTCCCCTCCTCCTCCTCCTCCTCCTCCTCCTCCTCCTCCTCCTCCTCCTCCTCCTCCTCCTCCTCCTCCTCATCTTCATCCTCCTCATCCTCCCCCTCCCCTCTTCCTCCTCCTTCTCCCCCTCTCCTCCTCCTCCCCCAGCATGTCCCTAACGCTCGCTATTCTGTCTATTCATACCTGTACTAAAAGAATATTCGTTGCCTCTGAAGTATATTCGAAGTCGCACATTTTGTTTGGAAATACCTTCTCTCTCTCTCTATCTATCTATCTATCTATCTATCTATTCTCTTTCTCTGTCTCTGTCTCTTTCTTCTCTATATCTATCTGTCTGTCAATCTATATATCTATATCTACCAATCTATCTGTCAATATATCTCATCAGGGATGAAGCGAAGGCAAGTCAGGTAAAAGGACTGTACAGACTCTGACAGGGACGGAGGGAAGGGAGGGCAAGACAGGGGGTAGAGGCTGGGTCAGGGGCGAGCGAGGATATTCGGGGCAGAATTAGGGACCGGGTGGAAGAGCGTAGTCACGTGGGGTTGGGGGACAAAGAGTGCATAATGTGTTGGCGGCATTATACGACCTTCTTTATTACTTTATAGCGTCACTTAAGCGAGTTTTATTGTGTGTACCTTAGCAGTAATTGACACGTCGTGGCGAAGACCCCGGGGCCAAGTGTTCGCCGGGAAGGAACTCGTTTTAAAGAGAGAGAGAGAGAGAGAGAGAGAGAGAGAGAGAGAGAGAGAGAGAGAGAGAGAGAGAGAGAGAGAGAGAGAGAGAGAGAGAGAGAGAGAGAGAGAGTTACTGTGTTGAGAGAGAAAAATGGAGAGATAGGGTAAGAAAACAGAACAGCAGGATTGAAGAGGGACAGAAACAGAAACACAGAGGGGGGGGGGAAGGGTAAGAAAATAGGGAATGAGAGAGACAGCGGCAGACAGACAGACAGACACACAGACAGACAGACAGACAGACATAGACTGAGCACAGATACCCGCTTTTGCGATATTAAAGAGCGAGACACGGGTATCCCCCGGCGGAACATGCAGCGTATTTGTGATTAATGGAATGGCCTTGTTATCCACCTGTGAAAATGTTTGTGAATGCGTCGCAACTCTCTCGAATGTCCCCCCATTAGGCACGCCATTAACAAATATTCTTTCTATCGCCGTTTCCTTCGAATATTTATGCTCTTCCCTCCTCCTCACAAGGCGGTTGGTAGATCCTTTGGTTTTAAGCAAGATCGTTGTACTTAATGGTGCTTTTTACGGATCTTCGTGCCATATGTGGGCACTTATGATTCTCGCTCGTAATTATGAAAACGTTATATTCATGTTTGTATGTATGTATTTATATATACATACATACGTACATACGTACATACGTACGTACAAACATACATTCATACATACATACATACATACATACATACATACATACATACATACATACATACATACATACATACATACATACATACATACATACATACATACTTACACACACACACACACATATGTATACGTACATATATATATATATATATATATATATATATATATATATATATATGTATACGTACATATATATGTGTGTGTGTGTGTGTGTGTGTGTGTGTGTGTGTGTGTGTATGTATGTATGTATGTATGTATGTATGTATGTGTACATGTACATATATATATAGTGAGAGATATGTATATATATACATGTATATACATATATACATATTTATACATATATACATATATATACATACACATATATATTGATATATATATATATTGATATATATATATATATTTATATATATATATATTTATCTATATATGTGTGTGTATGTGTGTATATATATGTGTATATATATAAATATATATATAAATATATATATACATATATATACATATATACATATATATATATATATATATATATATATATATATATATATATATATAGATATATATATAGACAGATGTGTATATATATGGACACACATACATAAATATACACACACATATATACATAAATATACACACATATATATATACATATATATGTATATATATGTATGTATATAATATATATATATATATATAATCATGATTATTATCATTTCCTTTGCTAATGATGTTCTCTTAACTAAGAACGGTGGAAATAAATACACGCAATCAAACGAAGAAAACGTAAAAGAGGAGAAACAATTTTGAGACAATGAAATCCAAATAAAATTTTATTGAGAGTGGAAAAAGAAATACAAGTCGGAGCTAACGTTTGCCTGAATGGACGTTAAAAAAAAAAATGTCCGCTTACGTTTGCTGATTTTCTACAATCAGCGGCTCCAAAGAAGAGCTTTCAGGTACGGCGGCAAATCGCCAGATGGGGAGACTGTGGGAAAAAAAAAAGAAATCAGAAGAGAAAATTGGATAATTGGAGAACTATAGCACTAATGTGGATAACAGTCGTAGCACTTGGGTCGCTGTCGTAACGATAATGACGATAATGGTTAAGGCGGAGAAAATGAGGAAAATTAAATCTTGGCTTCCTCACCTCACACATCCCCACCTCCATCCCCTTCCTCTCCCCCTCCCCCATTCCCTTCCCCCCCACCTCCACACCCTACCCCCTACCCCTCCCGGAACTCATGAGATAAATGACAGGATATTAATATTCTGGTCTCTCCAGGGCTGCAATTTCCAATCTTCCTTTCGAGGCATTGGGGGGAGGATGGGGTGCAGCTGGGGGAGAGGAAAGAGGGCTGGGTAGGGGGGAAGAGGAGGGGGTGCAAGAGAGAATGGGATGTTTGTGTTTTGAAGGAGAGAAAGAGAGAGAGAAAGGTGGGAGGAGATAGATAGGTAAAGAGACAAACGCACACGCACACACACACACACACACACACACACACACACACACACACACACACACACACACACACACACACACACACACACAGGGGGTAAATTCGGTGCAAAGATCGAAAAGTAAAAGCTGAATAAAGGCAGGAATGGAGTGGACCAATTTTTTTTTTTTTTTTTTTTTTTGTAACAAAGGAATACAAAAATCGAAAGACATTTGATTTTTTTCTTCGTTTTAAGAAGAAGCTGAATGAGCGTTTTTGTTGAAATGCAGTGAATCTCGAAAAGCAAAAAAATTAAAAAAAAAAGGCAAAACAATGCGAATCGAATGAAAAAGAAGAAAAAAAAGAGGGGGGGGGGGTGGAAAAGGAATGGAAAAGAAAAGTTTAAAGAGAAAGTGCGAGGGAAAAGAGAGCGTGTCGGAATGGATAAGTGAAATTCTCAGCCTCGGGTCTCCTCCGCCGTGTCCTCAGCTATTTAATATCTTCGTGGACTTCGGGCGTCGATGGCCTCCTCCTCTTCTACTTCTTCTTCTTCTCCTTCTTCTCCTTCTTTCCCTTCTCCTCCTCCTCCTCCTCCTCCTCCTCCTCCTCCTCCTCCTCCTCCTCTCCGTCGTCGTCGCCGTCGTCGCCTCCTGCAGGGAACAGCTCGGGCCTCGTCTATCGTCTGAATTACCAGTAACTTTGCGCCCCGCGAGCAGCCTCCGAGTTGTATATTTTTATATATTTGACCCTTGATCCTTTGACCGAGGAGCATTAATGACCTGGATATTTAGGGCCATTTTGTGCTGCCTTGTTTTTGGTCCCGATTCCTCAGGCAGTCAGAACAGGTTTTTCAATTTTTTTTTCCTGTGGCGATTTGATCACAACGCACTCAGGAACATCTTGACTCGGGCGTTTTGTCTTATCGAATTTCTGAGTATTAATTCCGAGAACTTTTCCATCTCTCCCGCGGTGATATTTCTGCCGCGCTTGTTACCTCTCCCTCTCCGCTCCATCCTTTTATTTCGTCTTGAACCTCCCATCCATCACCTTGATCCTTCTGACTTTCCCCCTCCTGCACCTGCCTCTCTGGGGCACCCCCCCCCTATACTCACCCTTCTCCCTATTTTCTCCTTTCCCCTTTCCCCCCCCCCCCCCCATACTCACCCTTCTCTCTATTTTCTCCTTTCCCCTTTTCACCCCCCCCCCCCCCTACTCATCCTTCTCTCTATTTTCTCCTTTCCCCTTTTCACCTCACCCCCCTATACTCACCCTTCTCCCTGTTTTCCCCTTTCCCTTTTTAACCCCCCCCCCCTATACTCACCCTTCTCCCTATTTTTCCCTTTCCCCTTCCCCCCCCCCCCCTCTTCTCCTCCTCCTCCTCCTTCCCTTCACTCCTCGGGCCTCCAGCTGCCGCTACATGTCATGTTATATCTCACTTAACCTCAGTGAAGTGACTTCTCACTCTTTGCCCTTTCCCTTACTCTTTTTTTTCTCTCATTTTTTCCCATTTTCTTCGTTGTCTCTTTGTATTATGCATATTTTTCTTTTTTATTTTCCCTCGGCTTTTAACGAGTCTCTCGTTTGTATTTAACTAAACTTCCTGTATTGACATGCGTTATTGATCAGTTATAATATCCATCCACTAGACAGTTTTCCATTTTATTATTTTCCTCATTTTTCATGTAATTCTTTTCATATTATTTATTCTTACACTAATCCTTTGTTTCTCTTTTATCTCCCTTCAAGATCACAGTCATTCTTGCTCGCTTCTTCTCCCGCTTTCCCCTCATCCCCTCACTATCTCCCTCTCTTCACTCCTCACCCCCTCTCTCACCCCCCCCCCCCACTCCTCACTCCACCCTCTTCCTCAGCCATTCTAGGACTTCCTCCTTAAGGACGTGTAAGGTCTTGGGTCGAGTGCGACTCTGTGCCTCTCGCATATCCTTAAGGGTCATTATCCCTCGGTCTCCCCGGAGCGCTCCGACCTTACCATCCGCGTAGGGGCAGATAGCACGTTTTAATTGCTCGTTCAGGGAAGAAGGGAAGGCGTTGGTGGTTGGTTGCTTGGTGGTTGCCTGGTAGCGCTTCCTCGGAAGTTTTTTCGACTGACTTGTTCGAGTTCACCAGACACTCCATTCCTTTCGTTGAAAAAAAAAAAAAAAAAAACCGGAGCGTCTGCTGGCATCTCGAAAGTCGGCGGCCTAGGTAATTCGAGGTTATTATTCACGGAATGGGAACCTGCTTTGCATTTTGGCGAGGTGTGGAAATGTTTTTTTTTTTCTCCAGTCAGCAAAACATAAGTAAAAGAAATCTTGTTTATATAAAAGTATTTTTTTTTATGTTTATGCAAAAGGATAGTCTTCTTAGAGATATTCTCAAAATGTAGTGTTCTTTTCTTTTCTTTTTTTCAGTTTATTTCTTTCCTATCACTATTTTATACTCTTTTGATGAAATCCGACCAACAGAAAACGTCCTGCATTTTCGAGTTTGCAGAGTTGCTGTTCACGTCTTTCTAGATCACTGCCTCTCCACAGCAGGGAAAGGAGAGGGATTAGGGATTGGGACCGTTATTGATTGCAATGCACACATGGATCCATTACCGAATCAGGACGGATTTGGACGTCGCACTTGTAAGAGCATTACGGTGATATGGGCGAATTCCCTCCCTCTCTCAGCGTCATGGAGATTCGCGTTATGATAACAAATCCTTGTGGGGACAGGATGGATGGGGAGGGGAAGGGAAGGGAAGGGAAGGGGAAGGGGAAGGGGAAGGGGAAGGGGAAGGGAAGGGAAGGGAAGGGAAGGGAAGGGAAGGGAAGGGAAGGGAAGGGAAGGGAAGGGAAGGGAAGGGAAGGGAAGGGAAGGGAAGGGAAGGGAAGGGAAGGGAAGGGAAGGGAAGGGAAGGGAAGGGAAGGGAAGGGAAGGGAAGGGAAGGGAAGGGAAGGGAAGGGAGCGGAAGGGAAGGGAGCGGAAGGGGAGGAGAGGGGAAGGAGGGAAGGGGAGGAGATGGGAAGAAAGGGAATGGAGAGAAGGAGAAGACAGGTGATGGAGGGACGGAAGGGGACGCGAGAGGAAGTTGAGTGGAGGGCCAGGAACGTGCAGAAAGAAGGCTCATGAAATATATATGTAGGGTGGGTCAAGAAGGAAGGGGAATAAACAAAGAAAGAAAAAGGAGAATATACAAAGGACGAAAGAGGGGAGGTCAAGAAAGTGTGGAGAAGAGGGCGGCGGAGATAAGAGCGCCAGGACTGAGGTGGCAAAATCGTGACGGGAGAAATAAATCAAGTTGGGAGGAGGAGGGGGAGGAGGAGGAGGAGGAGGAGGAGGAGGAGGAGGAGGAGGAGGAGGAGGAGGAGGAGGAGGAGGAGGAGGAGGAGGAGGAGGAGGAGGAGGAGGAGGAGGAGGAGGAGGAGGAGGAGGAGGAGGAGGAGGAGGAGGAGGAGGAGGAGGAGGAGGAGGAGGAGGAGGAGGAGGAGGAGGAGGAGGAGGAGGAGGAGAAGGAGGAGGAGGAGGAGAAGGAGGAGGAGGAGAAGAAGAAGAAGAAGAAGAAGGAGGAGGAGGAGGAGGAGGAGGAGGAGGAGGAGGAGGAGGAGGAGGAGGAGGAGGAGGAGGAGGAGGAGAAGGAGGAGGAGAAGGAGGAGGAGGAGGGGTGGGGGGAGGAGGACGGGGGGTGGTAATGAGGGGTAGGCGCAAGTGTGAGGGGAAACGGAAGGGAGAAGGGGAGGGCCATAAGTGGAGAGACATACGTAATTACCTGCGTTTAAAGGGCGCTGCGCTTCTTAACGTTCCGTCTCTCTCTTCTCCCCGTCGCAGTCCCACTTGCTTCTCCAAATTTCCTTCGCCTTCATGTCCTTTCATTCTTTTTGGGTTCCTTCTTGATTGTTCTTCCTCGTGTGAAATTCCGCTGTCATTTTATATAGATGATTATTTGAAGTCTCTTTTCTGTAGGGCAGAATACGTAGGTTATATATTTTCTTGTATCTTTATTTTTCTAAAGGTCACTGCTTGACAGGCTAAGAATAAGAATGTCTGACGTAACATTCCGAGACAAAACTCCAACCGCCAGCTGTAAATAAACTCTACGGGTAGAGCGCGCCGAGTTTCAACTATGTTTTTTTGTTTTTTTTTTCCTTCCTATTATTTTGTATTTGTTTATTTATATATTTATTATATTTTTGCAGCATTTGCTGATTTGTTGCTACTGGAATTGTCACATTGATATTGAGTGAACACTTCTTTATATTATTAAGTTTGGAGCATGTCCATACATTATCGTCGTAATTATCTTTGGCCTTCCCTCGTTATGCCTCCAAGTCATTCTGCATTCGTTTGCGTCAAACTACACGCATTCATGCATGAAGGTGTTCAAGACGGGAGCGACAGGAGCAGTAGAAGAATCTTAAGAAGTTATAATGACGAGCGTTGCGTGACCGTAAATTGCCTCGTCAAGTACTAAGGTTGATTGCATAGTAGAGCAGGCTTGTAATGTGGTCCTTGACACGCACAGAAAGCTGGCGTCACGTATGCGCGTCCTTTCGAAGGTGGGAATACGTGCTTGACTTTCGTGACGTCGAGGTTGTAGTTGCGGCTGGGAAGTTTTTCGTTTCGTGTGGATTTAGGCTGGCGGTGGCCTCTCTTGTGTAAGGCATAGCATTGCGAAGTCAGTCTAACAGGGGAAGTCTGTTCGTGTGTCTATTTTCGGTTGAGTGTGAAATTACGGTTCTTTCAATCTTTCGATTTTACGCTGATGTGTCCTGATAAGCCGTTCACCTTTTCTCACCTGTTACCGGCGTTTCAGGCAGCCTTCACATCAATTTCCCTTTCCCTCGCCCCGCCCCCCACTCGCCCCGCCCCCCATTCGCCCCACCACACAGACGCCCCCTCTCCTACCCCCGTAAAAACAGGTGGTGGAGTAATTGAATTCATTATGAGTGTGGCGTCCCTCACTCACCTGAAGGGAGGGAGGGGCACGGGTGTGGGAAGGGGGCACCCATGGTCTACTTATTAAGGAGGAAAATGTGTTGGAGCGCGGAACTAGGTGCTCTGCGAGGGGAAGGGGGCAAGGGGGCAGAACTAGGCAGGGTGACAGGGCCATAGACTGCAGGGTAAGGCGGGGATGGCCTGTACAGCCGGAAGGAACGGACTTGAAGCAGGCCGAAACCCGGTCGTCCACAGGGAGTTTAGGTCGAAAGGAAAGGTAAGAGCAAAAGTTTAATCAGGTAAAAAAAAAGTAGAAAAAATGGTTTAATCAGGTAAAAAGGGGGGTGGGGGAAGACTAACAAAAGAGAGGGCAAAAAGATGTCAAGTGGACCGTTGTTAGTTTTGTTAGTTTTTCAATCGCTGAGATCGGCTAGAACATTTATTCATCAACCCCATGATTGCAATAATGATAAAAGCATATTAATAAGGATAAAAGCGCGGGTCACTTATTAAAGACGATCTATCATCATGACGTTATAACTATCGCCCACGTTTTGCTAATTGATTGTTTTAGTAGAGAAGGGAGCGACTAAAAGTGAGGGAGGAGGAGGAGAGAGAGAGAGAGAGAGAGAGAGAGAGAGAGAGAGAGAGAGAGAGAGAGAGAGAGAGAGAGAGAGAGAGAGAGAGAGAGAGAGAGAGAGAGAGGGGGGGGGGGGAGGGGAGAGAGAGAGAGAATGAAAGAATAAAAGAAAATAGAGAAAATATGGACACACAAAGTAGGGACAGACTTGGGAGAGGAGAAAATGGGGGGGGGGGGGGGTGATAGAGGAGGGGAAAACAAGCCGTTCCCTACATCCAGCTAAAACATAAGGTAATAGCTTTATTTTTTATTTTTTTTTTTTTTATGGAAGTCATGCATTAGTGAATGCTATGCATACGAAATTATTTCCACGGGAAAGGAAAAGGCAGCTGTCGATTCTTGCGGTTTTATTGTGGGTCTCCCTGGTGCTCATAACAATTACGGCCGGAGGCGGTTCTGAGCCGTTGCACTCTGCGCCACTCGCGACACCGAACAAGAGTGAAAAGAGTGCGAGTGAAAGAGGCAGGCGCCGAAGTTGTTTTTTGTGCTGTGTTCACTCGTCTCTCTTCTTATTTGATTGGATCTCAAGCGTGTTGAAATACCGATATGAAGAGAAAAAAAGAAATAAAGTTGACTGTAATAGTAGATTATAATTGATTAGAAAAATATAATAAGCGAATAAAGAGGCAGTAAATATAAGAAAAAACGCGTGAGGATAGTGATGGATTAGTGAGGGAACATATATGTACATTGCAATGTATCCGTAACGGGCATTCCCGCCGGGTGAATTAGCGTAGCGCACGTGAGTTCTCGATTGGTCTTGCCTTGGCGTGGGTCACTTCCTCTCCTTCTCTCTCTCTTTCTTTCATTTCCTTCCTTTATTTGCTAATGAGCTATTCACTTTCTTCGGTGTCCTTCTGTCATTCTTGAACAGTTTTTTTTCTTTGGATTCTCTCTTCGATTGCCCTCTCACCTCTCCTTACTCCTCACTCCCTGTCTTCTACCTTCTTCCCAATTCCCATTCCTCCTCATTCCTCCTCCCTCTCTCTGCAACTCCTCCCCTCCCCCCCTCTCTCTCTCTTACCTTCCCATCTCTCTGTCCTCCCTCCTCTCTGTCTCTCCTCCCCTCTCCTCACTCCTCTCTCCTCTCTGTCTCTCCTCCCCTCTCCTCACTCCTCTCTCCTCTCTGTCTCTCCTCCCCTCTCCTCACTCCTCTCTCCTCTCTGTCTCTCCTCCCCTCTCCTCACTCCTCTCCCTCCGCCCTTCCTCTGAGTGTCAGTGGTGTGTGACGCAGCAGACGCATCCGCGACCGAGATCCACGAAAGGACACTTGGACGTGCGTGCAAATTTTATACTCGCTTGTCCTCGTCGGGTGAAACGAACGTAATTGCTTTCGAATGAAAAAGAGGTTCTGCGAGAGGTATGTATTTAAGGGCGGGATAGGTGGGGGGTTGAGGGTACGTTGAATGTGAGGGGAGGTGTGAGGGGCTAGTGGCGTGATGGACGGGATGGTTGTTATTCACTAGCGAATGGGTGGAGTGCCGCGATCACTCCTCATTCGCTCCGCGCTCCGTTGTCGCAACCGATCGGTAGCGGGGTAGCTTCGCGAATAATTTGCTCAAGTATGGTGTGCGGGCGAGAGGGAGAGGGAGAGACAGAGACAAAGAAAATGACAGTACATTGACGGTGACAGACAGTGACTTACAGTGGCATAGACCAAAATAGGAACTTTGACAGTGACTAATAATGGCAGTTACAGAGAACATACAGAAGACAGACAGGTAGAGATGATAAAATAGACAAGCATAAATGGAGAATTGACACAGCGGGAAAGGCGGGCGCGATAAAAGACATGACAGACAGCCAGACAGAATCGACAGACAGACCGGGGCAGACAGACAGGAACCAATTTCCATGCTGGCGCTGAATACTCTTATGACGTATTATTGAGGCACAGGTACGGGCGGATACAAGAGCCAGGTTTTATGAGTCTCCTGTGTAATTGGGCGTGAGGCGAGGTCAGGAAGAAGGAGGGGGGGTAATAACGGTCAGAGGAGGGCAGGAGGCGATACAGGAAGGAAGGGGGGAGGCAGAGTGAACTTTGACCCCATCTCTCTACATATGGTCTCGGTCTCTCTCTCTCTCTCTCTCTCTCTCTCTCTCTCTCTCTCTCTCTCTCTCTCTCTCTCTCTCTCTCTCTCTCTCTCTCTCTCTCTCTCTCTCTCCCCCTCTCCCTCTCTCTCTCTCTCTCCCTCTCCCTCTCCCTCTCCCTCTCCCTCTCCTTCTCCCTCTCCCTCTCGCTCACCCTCTCCCTCTCCCTCTCCCTCTCCCTCCCTCCCTCCCTCCCTCCCTCCCTCCCTCCCCCTCTCCTCCTTCTCCCACTCCTTCCTCCCTCCCTCCCTCCCTCCCTCCCTCCCTCCCTCCCTCCCTCTCTCCCTCCCCCTCTCTCCCTCTCTCCCTCTCTCCCTCTCTCCCTCTCTCCCTCTCTCCCTCTCTCCCTCTCTCCCTCTCT
Organism: Penaeus chinensis; assembly: GCF_019202785.1. Taxonomy (NCBI): domain Eukaryota; kingdom Metazoa; phylum Arthropoda; class Malacostraca; order Decapoda; family Penaeidae; genus Penaeus; species Penaeus chinensis. Next base: position 6,818,266 of record NC_061852.1, on the reverse strand, counting down.
CTCTCTCTCTCTCTCTCTCTCTCTCTCTCTCTCTCTCTCTCTCTCTCTCTCTCTCTCTCTCTCTCTTTCTGTGTTTACTGATAGTAAGTATTACGGTTTCTGAGAACAAAAACAGTGAGGATAGTTTTTGTGCGTAAGAATTGTTTGAAAATTATCATATTCACAACCATGAGATAACTATAAAGAATATTTAATTCAGGAAAATAAGCGAGGCAACGATGTTAATTGCAGGTAAAGCGGTAGGTTAGCAGTAGCGGTGTAAAATAAATTGTAACGATATTTTAATAGGTTTAATTGTAATCGTAATGGGACTCCGATGTCAGTGCAATAGCTGATGTAATGTTTGGTTAATTATGATGAGGAGTTATTTATTATTTTGTAATGTAACGATATATGTATGTTGCGTATACTCTGTATGATAAAAAAGTATATATAATGGAAGGTACTCCAATAGTCGCGTATATATTCATAACTTCATTAGGAAATAATGATTGGGCGGCTGCGGGGGCATTTTCACATAGATTAAGGGAAATAAAGCATTCGATAACACGGTGGTTGCAAGTCCATGGCATGTAATGAACGGAAATTCACGCCGATACGATGCAACAGGCGACGATAACTTATTATACAGGTGGAAATGCTGCAGTTGTTGTGGGGTGAAGTTGTTTTCTTCAGATTAACGGAATTGGAAAGAAGTTAGGAGGAAAAGTGAGGAAGGAGTGGAGTAGTCTCAATCGATGAAAAGGGACAGGCAGAGACTGACAGACAGATACAGACAGACACAAACACGGGGGTACAGAGGGAGACAGAGAAATAGAGAGAGATAAAAATAAAGAAAAGGGTGTGAGGTGCATGAGAAAGCGGAAAGCACGGCAAGAGTCAAATCGAGACGCAGCGCAGCCGAGTGGAAGCGTCGTCGCCAGGAAGCAAGAGCGAAGCAAGTGCAGAGGCGACGAGGGAGGGTAATCTTTGAACGAATTAGCGTGTATAGAGGGTGCCATGGGTATTGATCTGGCCCGTCCAGGGTGATGGGTGGGATTATAGGGAGCGGTAATGGGTGGGCGGCAACATCGCCCGGGGCGGTATTATGAAGGTCTCATTATGGCATGGGGTGGAGGGAGAGGTCATGGGGTGGGAGGGTGGGAAGGGGCAGGAGGGAGGTAAAGAGATATCAGATGTTGAGGTTAAAATATTAGGGGAGAGGGGAGCCAGGGGACAGGGAGGGAGGGAGGGAGGGAGGGAAGGGAAGGGAAGGGAGGGGATATCAGGTGTTGAGTTGAAGGTATTGGGGGAGGAAGGGGAGTCAGCCATGGGGAAATACGGCGTCGTGTAGGAAGGGGAGGAAAGTCGCGTGTGCTGAAAGGGAAGTGAAGGAGGGAGGGAGGGAGGGAGGTGACGTAAACCTTGAACGTAGGTGTTGAACGTAGGGCGTGGCACTGCTGGGGAGAAGGGCGAGGGGCGGGGGGGGGGGGGGGTGCAAGTATTAAGAACTTGATAGGATTATGGGTTGGGCTTGGCGAAGCGGTGGGGGGGGGGGGGGGGATTGTCACAGGGCTCCATATGTTTAAATGTAGGTGGTGACATCAGGTAGGATTAAGCAGGGAGAGGATGAAAGGGGAGAAAGAGGAATAGGGGAGGATGACCAAGGGCGAGGGAGAGAGAGAGAGAGAGAGAGAGAGAGAGAGAGAGAGAGAGAGAGAGAGAGAGAGAGAGAGAGAGAGAGAGAGAGAGAGAGAGAGAGAGAGAGAGAGAGAGAGAGGAAGGGGGGACAAGGGAAGATGAATAGAGTAAGGAAGACGATGACAAGAAACAGTGGAGTCGGAGGAAGGGAGCAGATTACTTTTAATGAATATGAAAGAGAGGGTCATAATGGGTAATGGAAGTGGTGAAGAGTATACGTTAATGGGTGGAAGAAGACAGGGAAGCCGAGTCTCGACACGCGCGGACGATCCCCAGCCTTTGAAATCCGGAGCTTTGAACTCGACTCTGTGTTTAGGATGTGTACAGAGAGGGAGGGGAGGGAGGGGAGGGAGGGGAGGGGACGGGAGAGGAGGAGGGGGAAGGCCAGAAACGGCCTCTAAGAAGCGGAGACAATAGCCGGGGGAGAAAGGGGGGGAAGGGAGAGGGAAGGGGGGAAGGGGAAAGAAAGAGAGTGGGAGGAAGGGGGGAAGAGAGAGAGAGAGAGCGAGAGCGAGAGCGAGAGCGAGAGCGAGAGCGAGAGCGAGAGCGAGAGCGAGAGCGAGAGAGAGAGAGAGAGAGAGAGAGAGAGAGAGAGAGAGAGAGAGAGAGAGAGAGAGAGAGAGAGAGAGAGAGAGAGAGAGAGAGAGAGAGAGAGAACATTGGGAGTGGGGATGGAAAGAGGGAGGGAGAGGGAAGGGGAGAAGGAGATCAAGAGAGAGATGGAGAAGGAGATCAAGAGGGAGATGGAGACTGTGATGCGGCAAAAACAGTGACAATATGAATAATAAAAAATAAAAAGCAATAGACGACAGAGAGAAAGACGGCATGGGGATGATAAACACAACAAGGAGGGAAGAAAGAGAGAGAGAGCGGGGTGAGGATGGGGATGGCTGCGGGGGGAGGGGGGGTGCAGGTAACGAGCGCCAAGGGAGAGGCAGAAAGGGAGGTAGGTAAGGGGAGGGGGAGAAGGGAGAGAAAGAGGGAGATGAGGTAATACGAGGTCGGCGCGAGGAAATGAAGAGTAAGTGGAAGCGGGAAGACCGCTCGGGATATGTAATTTCTCGCGTGGAAAGGAGATGGTGGAAGGGGAGGAGGAAGAGGAAGGAGAAGAAGAGCAAGAGGAAGAAGAGCAAGAGGAAGAGTGGGAGGGAGGGAAGAGGGAGGGGTAGAAGGAGATAGAGAGAGGGAGAAGAAGAGAGAGAAGGAGGGAGAGCAGAAGAGAAGGAAGGAGAAAGTAGGAGGATGAAGAAATATTGAGAGGGAAGAGAGAAAAAAAAAAAGATAGAAAGAAAGGAGGAGGCGATTAAGTATGGAAAGGAAATGTAGGAATTGCGAGAAATCATAACGTGTGAAAGAAATCAACAAAACAACAAGATAGGGTTTTAAAAAAATGGAAAGGGAGAAAGAAAGAAAGAAAAAAAATATGAAAAGAAAACAAAAAGAAGAAAACTAATAGACGGAAGATAATACGATGGAGCTTACTTGCCGGAGGCCATGACAAGGGGGTGGGGGGGGGGGGGGGGAGACACTCCTTGAGATCCTTCCAGCGCTTCTTACCTGAAAGACTTTTTTCTTCTTTTGGTTTTTATTTCTTGATTTTAAAGATTGTTTCTTTGTAAATAAGACAGCGATGGTGACGGCAGTGGCGGTAATGATGCTTTTTAGTTATATATACTGATATTGATTGAAAGCGTAAATGATTGTGACATGTAATGATACTACTTTTTTTTCAAGTAATCACAGTGATTTGAAATATTGTGAACGTACCGGTATTACGAAAATCAGCATAAAAAAATATACGAGGATAAAAAGAAAAAGCAATTTAAAAGGAGAGGAAGAGTAAGGGGATCAGCAGATAAGAGATACTAACAGTGCCAGGTAATGAGAGTAGTTATCGAGGTGAAGTAGACGGAAAGGAATCGACGCGCGAGGTTGTAAAGAGGAGGGAAAGAGAGAAGAAAGAGAGAAGAAAGAGAGGAAGAGTGTGAAAAAGTGAGAATAAAAATAGGGAGGGAATCTGAATCGAATCGAGGAGAGAAGAGAGGAGAAACGAATATAAAGAAAAAGGGGAAGAAGAGGAGAAACACAACGAAACAAAGAAAAGGGAAAGAGAAGAGGAAAGGGTAGAGAGAAACGTGAAGGAGAGAAGAAATGGTAAAGAGAGGAGGGAGTTTAGCTGGAGACAAAGGGAGAGAAAGGATGCTAGACGTGATATGAAAGGGTTAGAAGCAATAAGGAGAGAGGTAGAGGAGGAGAGAGAGAGAGAGACAAAGAAAGATAGATATGACGCAAGAAGAAAATTAAATATGGGAGGGAAAACTGCACAGAAAACGATAAAGAAAATGGAATGGGGTAAAGGAAAGGGAACAAAAAAAAAAAAAAAAATAGTTAGTAGCATACGAGCACACGAAGATAAGCAAAATATAAAAAATAGATGATAATTTTGATAATATTAATGATCATAATAATCAGAAAAATGCAATAACTAAATGATAAAGAGAAAAGAAGCAGCAAGTAGAGAAACTGAGAAGACGTGAGCAGTACGAAATGCATCATGTCAGTGGCACTAAAGGACGTATGACAGCGGTGACAGATGGTGACAGGAGTGATTGGGGGAGATGGCAAGGAGGCTTCCTATCCTCTTGAAAATGTGCTTGAGAACAGGGCGTCAGTCGGCGAACAGGTGGTTGAGAAAAAGGTGTTCGGTGGCGAAGGGGTAATTGAGGACAAGGTGTCAATTAATGAATACGCAGTGGTGTCGATTAGCGAGTAGGGGGTTGAAATAAGGTATAAATTAGCAAATAGGTAATGAAGAACAAGGTGTTAGGTGGCGAACAGGTGATCAAGAACAGGTTGTCAGGTAGGGTATGAAAAATCTATACGGATGCTGTTGGAAAAAGTAATGTATATGTATAATCGGTTTACTGTCGCACTTATGTATGTGTATGCGTGCCTGTGTGTGTGTATGCATGCATGCGTGTGCGTGTGGGTGCGCGCACATGGATTTTTATTTTTGTGTATACACGTACGTGTAGACGTGGGTGTGGATCTGTGGGCCCTTGTGTGCCTTAAGAGGAGATATTAAGAACTTCAGATTAAAAAACGGTGAAAGAGCGAGGGTCTCGAGTGCTCGCCCGGGCATTGTGGTCGGAGGGGGGAGGGGGGGTGCCCGGTAAATAAGTAATGAGCGAGAGAGACAGTGGGAAGACTCGCTCCGGAGACGCTTTCTCTGTAACTTGGGCTGACGACTTTATATCTCCTTTACTGAATGATTCACGTGCTGTCGCGTTCAATACTCTCTCTCTCTCTCTCTCTCTCTCTCTCTCTCTCTCTCTCTCTCTCTCTCTCTCTCTCTCTCTCTCTCTCTCTCTCTCTCTCTCTCTCTCTTTCTCTCTCTCTCTCTCTCTCTCTCTCTCTCTCTCTCTCTCTCGTTATCTCCTCCATCCCTCATTCTCCCCTCTCCATCCCCTCATTCCCCTATTCTCCTCCCTCCATCTCCCATTCTCCCCCTCCCCTCCCCTTAGCTTACACAGAGAGCAGCGCGCCCACGTCGACACAGCGGTGATCTAGAGTTCTCTTGGGGCCGCCCGCCGCCTCATCTCTTACGCGCTCATCACGCCCGCGCCCCCTCCCCTCCCGCCTTCCCGCCCCCTCTTTCCCTCACTTCGACTCTCCTCGGCTCTACTGTTGTTGTTGTTGTTGTTGTTGTTGTTGTTGTTGTTGTTGTTGTTGTTGTTTTTATCCTTTATTTTTTCGCAGGCCATCGTTGTTGTTTTTCTTGTGTGTTCTGTTGCATTGTTTTTTTATATATCATTGCTATAGTTATTACTGTTATAGTTATTATTGTTTATATTGATAATAATAATGATAACAATAATAACAATAGTAATTGTAATGATAACATTTTATTTATTATTAATATTATTACTATCACTATGATAGGTATTGTTATTGCCATTGTTATTTTGGTGATATTAATTATTGTTATTATTAATTAATGTTATTATCATTATCATTAATATTATAATTAATGTTATGATTATAATGATAATGTCAATAATAATATAAATAATAATTATGATAATAATAATAATAGTAATAATAATAATATATATTGTTTTATTATTATTTTCGTCATCACATCTGCCTCCATCGACTTCGAAGTCGTTATCCTCCTTACCATCAAATTCCCTTGTACTTTCAATTTCCTCTTCCTCCCCCCCCCCTTCCTCCCTTCCTTAACTTCCTCGTTTTGTTCCCTCCCCCATTCCTTTTCTCCATCCTCCTCCTCCTTTTACTCCTTCTTTTTCTACCCTTTTTTTTTTTTTTTTTATCTCCTCTTCATCTTGCCATTCCCCCCACCTTCCCCTCATCCTGTTATCTCCCCCATATTCCATCCCTAATTCCCCTCTTCTCCTCATCCTGCCATCTCCCCCATTCCTCTCATCCTGCACTCCTCCCTCATTTCCCCTCTGCCCCATTCTCCTCATTTCCCCTCATTTCCCGCGCCTTCAGGTTCGCAAAGTCATTGTTACGACGCATCGTGGCGGTGCCTCGGGGCCCTCGCGCCTTTATAAATAAAATAATAGTCCCTTTCCGTCAGTGTTGAGGTGGGGAATGTGAGCGGGAAGAGAGGAGGAGAGGAGGAGGAGAGGGAGATTGGGAAGGAGGAGGAGGAGGAGGAGGAGGAGGAGGAGGAGGAGGAGGAGGAGGAGGAGGAGGAGGAGGAGGAGGAGGAGGAGGAGGAGGAGGAGGAGGAGGATGAAAGGTGAGGGAGATTTAGAAGGAGGAAGAGGAGCAGGAGCAGGAGGAGGAGGAGGAGGAGGAGGAGGAGGAGGAGGAGGAGGGAGGAGGAGGAGGAGGAGGGAGGAGGAGGAGGAGGAGGAGGAGGAGGAGGAGGAGGAGGAGAGTGAAGGGTGAGGGAGATGTAGAAGGAGGAAGAGGAGCAGGAGGAGCGGAGGAGGAGGAGGAGCAGGAGCAGGAGGAGCAGGAGCAGGGTGAAGGTAGAAAAAGATTAGGAAGGAGGAAGAGGGCGAGTAGGAGGGTGAAAGAAGAGGAAAATTAGGCACGAGGAATAGGAGGAGCAAGAGAGTGGAAGGGAAGGAGAGGAGGATTAGAAGGGAGAAGAATAGAGCTGGAGGTGGTTGAGGAAGAGGAAGGAGAAGGAAGAGGTGGGGAGCAAAAGAGGAAGAAGATGGAAAAGAAGAAGGAAAAGGGGAAGGAGAAAAGAGAACCGGAAGATAATAGTTCAGATCCGTCCGCTCAAATGCAGTAGAATTAACGGAAGTAAAGACAGGCGATGGAAGAGGAGGGTAGCGTATTAGAGGTAAGGGAGAGTGGGTAGGGGGGGGGGGGGAGTCGAAAATTACATATCGGGAGTGGGTGGGTTTGTGGTTTCCGTAAAGGGGTGAGGGGAGGGCTAGACGCGTTGGTGTCTTATCCATTGTCTACCCAAATGGTTCTATTCCTAGTACTCAGCGGGGCGTTTTAATATGCACGCCCATCGCGATATGCAGTCTAACCCCCCCCCCCCCACACACACACACACACACCACCCCGTTGTATTATACATTCGCAAGGCTTCCTGTGATTATGATGTAGATTTTCACCTCCCTCGTTGTTGTAATATATATACATCTAGTGCTCTTCCACTCGTCGTATCATATATTCTCACCCTGCGTGCATATTTCATCAAATATTCCAAGTTTGATTTGAGTTTTTGTTACATCATCAAATGTATTATGTATGCATTCAAATCCTCTCGTTTTTTTTTTTGTTTTTTTTTTTCCATGTGGCTCCCTCCAGCTATAACATATTATACAGTCTCTTGCAAAATTTCAGAAGAAGAAAGTCTTTCTACAAATTAGCGATATTTTTTTGTTGCGTTTAAGGAAAGTTTGAAGTGAGTTGAGGCAACATTTTTTTCTATAATGTTCTGTGAAGTTTTAACCCTTCGTGTTGGGGCGGGCGGGGGATAGAGGAAAATGAAAGGTAATAATTCTTTTCGGATTTTTTTTTATTATGACTAATGACTTTTTACTTTTAGTTATATAATTAAAATTCCCCACATTAGTCAGTTAGTTCAAAGGTTATTTTTTCATCTATCGACTCCGTTATTACTTCAAGACTTATTACTTCCACCGACGTCTGGTTGGGTTGGCGCATCGACTCACGAAGTAAAAATGAAGCAAGGTAAAGCAATCGATCTGCTCCCTACATGCTAAAGAGATATCGCGAAGAGTGGATAATGGTCGAAGGGTTTAACGGTGTCTTTTGCGGTCTCCCTCAATGGTCTCGGACTCTTTTCCCCGATGCTCCGTAGGGCCCTCGGTCTGTTCTCAAGCCCTGCAATATCAGGTTCTCTGCCATCTTCTTCCTTCGCATTTTCTCTCCTTTTTTCTGATGATTACTCCTTGCACCCTTCCCCTTCCTCCCTCACCCTTGTTCCCTCCCTCACCCTCCCCACCTCCTAATCCCCTTCCCCACCTCCACCCACCTTCTGTCCCTCCCCTGGCCCCTAGCCCTCCTCCCTCTTCCCACCTCCATAACCATCCCCCCTCCCCTCATTCCCCTCAGTTTCCTCCCTCCTTTCAGCGCATACGCCACGGTCTGTTTGTCAAGCAACTTTTGGGCTGTTGTCGGGACCGGAAAAGTTTCTCCATTGTCCTGCATATTGAGGAGGTTTTGTGATCTCGGCTCCTGAGACCGCGTGGCGCCAGGGGAGGCGGACTCCTTCGAGGGATCGCCTGCGCCTTCTCTCTCCTCTCTCCTCTCGCATCTTCTTCTTCCTCCTCTCCCTTCTCTTCTTCCTTCTCCTTCTCCTTCTGATTATTTTACCCTTCTCATTTTTTTTCTCTCTTTCCTTCATTCCCCCTTTTCTCTTTCTTTCCTTCCCCCTCCTCTTTTCTTCTTATTTCCTTCCTCCTCCTCTTTTTTCCTTCTTTCCCTCCTCCTCCTTTCTCCTCTTTTCTCCTTCTTTCCTTCCCCCATCATCTTTTCTCCTTTCCTTTCTCCTCTTTTCTCCTTCTTTCCTTCCCCCATCATCTTTTCTCCCTTTTTCCTCCCTTCTTCTACTTCCCTCCCATCCCCTACTACCCTCCTTCCCTCCCATCCCCTACTACCCTACTTCTTCTCCCCCCCCCCTTATTAGACCACCCGCAGCGCCGACATCCACCTCTGGCCATCGCTAAGCCGCCCGTGACGTCTATTAACACCCGCTCCATCACGCCGCCTCATGATGACTCTCCTTCTCGATGGGTCATCAGCGTCACATCCATCACTTTCCAGAGATGGTCATCTTGTGCCTTTTTTCTTTTCTTTTCTTTTTCTCTGTTTGTGTTTTTGATTCGTTTTTTTTTTTTCCTCCGCTTCTTTTGTCTTTCTTCTATCCTTTTGTGTGTTTTTGCTTCTTTTTGTCTCCATTCCTTTTTGTGTATTTCGTTTTCCTTTTTTTTTTTGTCCTCTTCTTGTTTTGTCTCTTCTCTATCTTTTTCCTTGCCTTTTTCACTTTGTTCGTCTCACCTCTTTTTTTCGTCACTCCTCTCTTGGTATCGTCTTCCATCTTCCTTTTCTATCTCTTCCTTTTTCCTTTAGTTTATCTCTCCTTTTATCTCATCCTTTTTCTTTCTTTATCTCTCCTTCCTTTTATATATCATCTTCATCTTCCGGTTCTTTCATTCTCTTAGACTCCGCCTTTGCAATTCGCCCCGAGCTTTGTTTTGCTCTCTGCCGCTCATTTCCGCCTCTTGGAAATTGTAGACTAACTTCACAAGTGTAATTTCTCGTAATGCTTTTGTAATTGGAGTAATGGCCCTGAAGTACATACGTCAAAGGAGGCAAGGTCTTCGCATATTGGTTCGTTCTAGTGGATTCTTAGAATTTGTTTACAGTGTCTGGGTAAAGGCTTTCTATATTGATATTGTTGACTGTGATTTCTCTATTTTTCTTTCGGTATTGTTGTTTTATTATGTTGTTATCGTTGTTTACTTCTTGTTTATCACATTATTGTTTTTTTTATTATCTATCTTATCATCGCTTTTGTTTCCTGCCGTATGCTTCATCGCATATTTGCTGTTTGTTATCTGTCTTATCATCGCTTTTGTTTCCTGTCGTATGCTTCATCACATTTGCTGTTGCCTTTGTGCTATGGTGGCACGATAACCGTCGCTTCGGGATGGCACCGAGATAATTGCAGGTACTGGCTGTGCCGGCATTAGCACTTTCGGATACGGGCGAGAGTGGTTTATATCGGCGCTTGTGCGGGATTGGTCGGTTCTGTTATCGGTTATTGGCCCAAGTTATCGGTTGGTGTCGGGGAGATGTATCGCTGAGCGGAGGACTTGCTTTTTAGGGGGGGGGGGGGGGCACGGCTGCTTAAGACGGTGCTTCTGGCAAAGAGGCTTCGGGGGTACAAAGGGAATCTGTGCTGTCTCTGTGTCTGTCTTTCTGTTTGTCTCTCTCTCTTTCTTTATTTTTTCTCTCTTCTTTCCCTCCCTGTTTCTGTCTTTCTCTCTCTATCTATCTCTATCTCTATCTCTATCTCTATCTCTCTCTATTTCTCTCTATTTCTCTCTATTTCTCTCTATTTCTCTCTATTTCTCTCTATTTCTCTCTCTCTCTCTCTCTCTCTCTCTCTCTCTCTCTCTCTCTCTCTCTCTCTCTCTCTCTCTCTCTCTCTCTCTCTCTCTCTCTCTCACTCTCTCTCTTCCTCTCTCTCTCACTCTCACTCTCTCTCTGTCTCACTCTCACTCTCTCTCTGTCTCACTCTCTCTTACTCTCTCTCACTCTCTCACTCTCTCTCACTCTCTCTCACTCTCTCTCACTCTCTCTCACTCTCTCTCACTCTCTCTCACTCTCTCTCTCTCTCTCTCTCTCTCTCTCTCTCTCTCTCTCTCTCTCTCTCTCTCTCTCTCTCTCTCTCTCTCTCTCTCTCTCTCTCTCTCTCTCTCTCTCTCTCTCTCTCTCTCTCTCTCCCTCCCTCCCTCCCTCCCTCCCTCCCTCCCTCCCTCCCCCCCTTCCTTCCTTCCTTCCTTCCTTCCTTCCTTCCTTCCTTCCTTCCTTCTTTCCTTCTTCTTTCCTTCCTTACTTCCTTGTTTCCTTTTCTTTCTTTATTTCTTTCTTTCTTTATTTATTTCATCTTCCTTTCTCGTCGCGTGTGTTCATGCATACAGGCGTCCGAACCACATGCACATCTTTGCGTTAATATTTATGTATGCGTGAATAGATCGTATACCAATGGAATATGCATAAACACGTGTATGCTGTATTTATATGCAGTATCGAAACCCCTTAACACACCAATGGAATCTTTAAAACGCATCCTTTTAGCAACGCAGATGCTTAAATTCGACGCGAGAGAAGCAGGATTCGTGAGTGCGTTTACAGTGATGTATATCCGGGACTTTTATTGAGATTAAAGTTATCTCGCCCTTAAAGTCGGCCAGGAGATGGGTCGAGGGGAGCGTGCGGGGGCAGGTCGGGCGTCGGGCGAGGGGAGCGTGCAGGGACAGGTCGGGCGTCGGGTCGAGGGGAGTGTGCGGGGGCAGGTCGGGCGTCGGGTCGAGGGGAGCGTGCGGGGGCAGGTCGGGCGTCGGGTCGAGGGGAGCGTGCGGGGGCAGGTCGGGAGTCCGGTCGAGGTGAGCGTGCGGGAGCAGGTCGGACGTCGGGTCGAGGGGAGAGTGCGGGGGCAGGTCGGGAGTCCGGTCGAGGGGAGCGTGCGGGGGCAGGTCGGACGTCGGGTCGAGGGGAGTGTGCGGGGGCAGGTCGGGAGTCCGGTCGAGGGGAGCGTGCGGGAGCAGGTCGGACGTCGGGTCGAGGGGAGAGTGCGGGGGCAGGTCGGGAGACGGGTCGAGGGGAGAGTCCGGCGGGCAGGTCGAGTTGAGGGGAGAGTAAGGCGGGCAGGTCGGGAGGGCGGCGTCAGTGGGGTTGGGGATTGTAGGAGGGGAGTTAAGGGTGAGGGGGGCTAGGGGTGTGAGGTAAGGGCTAACAGATGTGTTGCTATTTGCTCTGTTTGGACTCAAAATAGACTCGTGGATTCATCCCTGCCCCGGTAGGAGACGGCGGCAGGCAGCCGTGGCGCGGCCCTTGGCACGGGGAGGCTCGCCGGCTTGCCCTCGGGTCTTTGACGTGGTGCTCCGGAAGGCTTTTCGCGTGCATCGTAATCCCCCTGCAGGCTAGGGCTTCCGCGACTAGGCTTCCAGGTGAATCCGGTCCCTTTTTTTGGAAAGCCCTTTGTCTGTCGCTGCGGTCCGGCGAGGGATGTCACATTTCCTGGCAGTCACGACACGACGGCCGCCTTTCCAGTGTCGCACTGCATAAATAATGTGCGTTTTGTTTTGTCTAGGACGCTGGGGATTTAGGGATAGATGGCTGTGTTACGACAGAGCGATAACCGAATCAAACAAATCAGTCAAAGAAATTATATATATATATATATATATATATATACATTTATATATATATGTAATTTATGTGTATGTATGTATGTACACACACACACACACACACACACACACACACACACACACACACACACACACACACACACACACACACACACACACACACACACACACACACACACACACACACACACACACACACACACACACACACATACACACATATTTATTTATTTATTTATTTATATACAGATACATATACATCTGGTTTTACGAAAGAACTCTTGTGTGAACGCCACGACTCGCTAGTGAAACATGTTACCTGCATGTTGCGCCAGCAGTGATATACTGCATGTTAGATTGACAGAGTTCGGCATGCGGGGAAGATTACCACTAGTAAAGTGGTCCATTATTTATGGGCCTAGGTCTAGTATTTATCACTGCCATCTATAGCAGGGTGGCCCAAGTCCTGCTTAATGATCTATGAATATTTCGAAGGACGATGATTGACAACGTATACGCACCGAGGAGCGCCGCCTGACAGCCACTGAATAGATGAACATAAGACCAGGTATTACGACAATAAATCATTAATTTTAATATGTGTCGTGTCGCTTCTGTCTGTCAGGGCCACGGGCACGAGGGGGCGGCCATAGAGTCTGGATTCCTATTGGAATGCCATGGGGATTGATCCGTACCGCCGAGCGAAAATGTAGCAGTCTCACGGAGAATGGGATATAAAATGGGCGCCGAGGTCTTCCATTAAAACTTGTCAGTGACAACACTCCGGCAGGAGATCTTGGGCGCAGTACATGCCTCCCTCTCGCCCTCCCCTTTACCATTTCTTTTTTGCCCTCCTCTCCCCTTTCTTTCTCCTCCTCCTCCCCCTTCCCACCCCCCCCTTCCCCTTTCCTCTTCCTCTTCTTCTTCTTCTTCTTCTTCTTCTTCTTCTTCTTCTTCTTCTTCTTCTTCTTCTTCTTCTTCTTCTTCTTCTTCTTCTTCTTCTTCTTCTTCTTCTTCTTCTTCTTCTTCTTCTTCTGGCCTCTTCCCTAACCCACCGCGTCACTAACCTTCCCCCTCCACAAGAACTCACCCTTAGTTCCCACAGGAAATGGCCTCCGGTGGGACACACACACACACACACTCTCTCTCTCTCTCTCTCTCTCTCTCTCTCTCTCTCTCTCTCTCTCTCTCTCTCTCTCTCTCTCTCTCTCTCTCTCTCTCTCTCTCTCTCTCTCACTCTCTCACTCTCACTCTCACTCTCACTCTCACTCTCACTCTCACTCTCTCTCACTCTCTCTCACTCACTCACTCACTGTCACTCACACTCTCTCTCACTCTCACTCAACTCACTCACTCACTCACTCATTCACTCATTCTTTCTCTTTCTTTTCTACCCTCCTCCCTCCCTTCGACCCTCTCTCCTCCCACCCCATCCCCTCCCCACCCCATCCCCACCCCATCCCCACCCCATCCCCACCCCATCCCCACCCCATCCCCACCCATTCCCGTGCCTCAAGTCACCACCAAGTTTTTAATTAACGTCATCTCCGCTGCACCGCCACCGCCTGCGCCCTTGCACAGCCCGCCGCTTATTGCCGCCGCTGTTGGTGGCGTGGCGCAGCGTGCGGCGAGACGAACTGATAGACACCTCATACTTTGCGACGCGTGTAGCGAGACCTCCTCATACACACCTCATGCTTTGATTCATGCGGGTTCACTTTCTATGTTGCACCTTTTTATCTCGCGCATGGTGCTGTCTTGCCAGTTGTGGTGATCAGTGTGATAGGTGGGCCTGGTTAATGCTTGGGGCTCTCTGTTCTCATGCTTGTTTTTTTTTTTGTTTTTTTTTTTTGTGTGCTTTTGTTTTTGTTTTGGCGAAGGCATAAAGAGGGTTGGGTGGGAGCCGTATAGTGTGTGTGTTTGTGTGTCTGTGTGTCTGTGTCTCTGTGTCTCTCTGTGTGTGTGCGCGTGCGTGCGCCTGTCTGCCTCTCGTGTCCTTCATTACTGCAGGTCTTCATTACGTGATGTTACCGCGCCCCGGAGCTTTACTCTGTTGCCTCCTCCTCCTCCCCGCTCTTACCCCCTTCTCTCCCTCTTTCCTCCTCCTCCACCATGCCCTCCCCCCACTGCTACTCCCCCCCCCCCCCCCCAGGTGCTCTCCATACTCGCTGCTTCATCCTATCTCGCGCTAGCCAACCCTCGTCCACTCCTGTCTTTGATTTCTCTCCTTTCGCTTTCTTTGGCCATGCGCCACTTCTTTATTCCGCCTCCTTCACATTCACTATGCTCACTACATTTTCCCCATTGCGTCATCACCATTACCCCACTCCCACCCCACCCCTTCCCCTCCCTGCGTACCCACCCCGTCTCCCCAGCAGGGAATCTGCACCATTACAAGAGGCAAAAATCTGTTTATCGCAACTCACCAAGACCATAATAGGTGATACCAAGGGTCGTTAACAGGCTTCATGCTCAATAGGATGAACACTTTGATGGGAGGAGGAAAAGGAGGAGGAGGAGGAGGAGGAGGATGTAGAAGAAGAAGAAAGTAGAAGAGGAAGAAGAAAGTAGAAGGATAAGAAGAAAAGTAGAAGAGGAGGAAGAAGAAAGTAGAAGAAGGATGTGAAAGAAGAGGAAGAAGAAAGTGGAAGAAGAGGAAGAAGAAAGTGGAAGAAGGAAGAAGAAAGTGAAGAAGAGGAAAAAAAAGAAGAGAGAATGAAGAAGAAACAGAAGCAGAAGTAGAAACAGTCGAGATAAGGGGAAGTGGGGAGGCGAGGGAACAAGAGAGAGGGAAAGAGTGATGGAAGGAAAGGCCAAAGAAAGATAAACCTAGAATCCCCCCCTCTGCCCCCCCCCCCCCGTAAAGAGGCACCCCACAGGGATCGAGGGTAGGAGGCTATGTGGCAGACTCCCTCATTCGCCACCCCTTCCCCTCATCTTAGGCGCAATCACCAATTATTCTAGCGATGGCTGTGCTAATAGGCTCTCACACTTGCTGATGAACGTAATTAAGTCCAAGTTATGTAATTATCATGCTCTGCCTAACGGAGATTCCTATAACAACCTGTAGCCTGAGAACGTTGTGACTATGACAGCGACTATGATGATGATGATGGTGATGATGATGATGATGACGACGATAATGGTGATTGCATTTCAGATAATACCATTCTTTATAATGTTATTACGGGGGAAAAGGGTACTCTTGCATTAGTAAAGGAAGTAGAAAGAGCACGTGTGCGGGTGGGGCGGGGGGTGGGGCAGCTGAGCCGGTATTATGGTATGAAGGCTTGGTAATTAATGATACCTGGCTGCGACCTAGTGGCATTACGTAGTACACATAATGGAGCCTCCGGAACACGCACTCCAAATTGCCTGGCGATTAACCTTAAAACCTTGTATATCCAATATATATCCGCGGTATATTGCATCTGTCTGTCTATCTATATCTACCTGTCAATCTATATCTGTTGGTCGATCTATCTATATCTATTTATCTGTGTGTATCCAACCTACCTAACTATCTCACTATCTAATTGTCTATTTATCAGTGTATCTGTCTATAATTGTGTTAGTGTCTGCGTGTTTGTATGCCTGTGTTCCTCTTTGTGTGATATATAGAGAATGACCGAACGAACTGACATAGAATATAATGAGCATATAAATTTACAATATTGTTTATATATTTATATATGCGTGCATGACCACCTTGGACAATTTTTCTATATTTTTGACCGTTGCAAACGTGGTCTTCCACACTAACCTTCCTGGCTTCATAATAACAGTTAACATTATCGTAACTGCAGTTCCCAGCATTAAGTCAGTTGGAGTCGATCATATTCCCTGTATTTCGTGAATAAAATGACACGGGCGATCTGATTACGATCTCTATTTATTTTTCCGCCTCATCTGAGTTGCTTTATGTTTAGGTCTTCCTTGGGCTGAAGTTGGCAGGAGTGGATTGAATTCTCTCTCTCTCGCTTTTCCCCCCTTTCCCTCTCCCTCTCCCTCTCCCTCACACCCTCCCTTTCCCTCTCACTCTCACTCTCACACTATTAGTCCTTGCCGTACCTCCTTTTCTTTTCGCTCTTCTCCCACTCCTATTCCTCCTCCTCCTGCTCCTCCTCCTCCTCCTCCTCCTCCTCCTCCTCCTCCTCCTCTTCCTTCTCCTACTCCTCTTCCTCCTCTTTCTCTTCCTCCTCCTTCTCTTCCTCCTCCTCCTCTTCCTCCTCCTCCTCTTCCTCCTCCTCCTCTTCCTCTTCCTCCGCTCCCTTCGTCTCTTCCACCACTGCAGGATATTGGCGACCTCGCTAGCCTTCCCAGGGCTTTTATTGCCTCCGCAGGACTGGTGGCATTAAGGGCAATCGGGATATGGGCGAAGGAGGGAAGGAAGTGCGTGGGGAGTGAAGACAGGGCGAGCCAGCTAGGTTGTTCAGGCGGTAGGAAGAAGGAATAAAAAGGGGGAAGGATAATAGCGAGGAGAACTGGGAACCTGGATTACCAGAGACAGAGACTGAGGCGAACGGGGAACTGGAATAACCAGTGACACAAGACGAATGAGAGGGAGAGGGAGAGAGAAAGAGTGAGACAAAGAAGGAAAGAAAGATAAAAGCGAACTGGGAACGGGGATAACCAGAGACGCAAGATGGGCGTGGGGGGGGGGGAGTGTCTTCATGTTCGCACTCTTAGTCCTCCCTACCTTGAGGATGCTCCGTGCGCGCTCGAGGCCACTTCAGGAGCGCCAGCCGGTGTTCGCCGCCGACGCCGCCTTTGCTCCGCGGCGCTCGTGCATGTCGCAATGAATGAGGGCGTAACGGGGCCTCTAATGTCGCCCCTCACTTGCGGTACACGTTTGGACTATTTCCCTACTCCTTTATTGTCCATCTTTCTTCTTAGCTTCCCACAGGTTTTGATCTCACTCCCTCTTCCCATCTGAACCAGTTCCTCTCATCCTTCCCTTTTCCTCTGCTTTTCTTCTTCTTTTTCTTTTTCCCCTGTCCTTTTCCGTCTCCGTGCTTTCCGCTCTTATCTCCCGGGGCCTCCGCGTGGGAAGGACCGCCCGCCCTCGATCCCTCGGCCATCGCGTCCTCCACTCAAAGTTCTTAGTGTTATTATCAGGATCTCACCCCGGAGGTGTCTCGGCGTCTCAAGAGTGCTTCGCTGGCGCGGCGGCCTCTGTGGCGCCGGGCTCTTTGCGCCAGATTAGTTATTATGACTTTGGAGTGGGCGGTTCATATTTGCTCGGTCGCGGTGGAGGTATGAGGGAGGGAGGGGAGAGAGAGAGAGAGAGAGGGAGGGAGAGAGAGAGAGAGAGAGAGAGAGAGAGAGAGAGAGAGAGAGAGAGAGAGAGAGAGAGAGAGAGAGAGAGAGAGAGAGAGAGAGAAGGAGAGGGAAAGAGAAAGAGAAAGAGAAAGAGAAAGAGAAAGAAAAAGAAAAAGAAAAAGAAAAAGGGAGAGGGGTGAGTGGATGACGAGACCGGGCGACGACGACGAACGCCATGCCAGCGAAAGGCGCAAAAATAGGAGAGGAGAGAAAAAGCAACGGGAGAATATACAGAACTCGTCAGCTTCAGTTGTTGTAGAGAGAAAAAAAATATATATATACTGTTTGTTTACCTTCATAGTTTGTACGTTTATTTTTTGACCGCGAGCAGTTAGTTGTGAAATGTAGTGTGTTGCTGGGATTTTCTCTTTACATTTAAGTCTTGTCTGTGTATTAAAGGTAGTGTACCGCTTCTGCTTCTCTCTTGCTCCTCTTCCCTTGTCCCTCTATCACTCACTCCCGTTCCTCACTCTTTCCTACCATCTTCCCTCTTACCTCAATTCCTGTTTGTCTGTCTTTCTTTACATCTCCTCTTCCCTCACTTCCTGTTTGTCTCTCTCCTTCTTTATTTCTCCCCTTCCCTTACTTCATGTTTGTCTTTCCTTCATTTCCTCTCCTCCTCTTTCCTCACTTCCTGTTTGTCGCTCTCCTTTTCCTCTCCCCCTCTTTCCTCATTCCTTCCCTTCGCACCCTCGCTCTCGCACATAGGGATACTTAGACACACACGCATCCAATTACACATCCCTCTCTCACCTTTTGTGCGTCCGAAAGACATTTAAGAAAAAAACTTTTGACATCCTTAGGTCACTGCAGCGTATTATTTTAATATGTCTCCCACAGAGTGCGTCTTGAGGTTTCCTGCATTCCGCTTCTCTTGTCTTTTACTCCATACTTGAGGACTGAGTTGAGGAGAGAAGGATGGCCAAGAGGGGGAGTTCTTACTTTGCGTGTGTGCTTGATGTGTGTGGAAGGGTGGATGTGTGTTGGAGGGTGTGTGTGACAGTGTCAGTGATATTGGCTGTGATAGTGACAGTGGGAGTGAGAGTGGCACTGATACTTGACAGTATTAGTGACAGTGCATGAGTGAGAGAGAGAGAGAGAGAGAGGGAAGGAATGAATGATTGAGCGTGTGTGTGTGTCTGTGTCTGTGTCTATGTCTATGTCTGTCAGTGTCGGTCTCAGTGTATATCTCCGTGCCTCCCTAACGAGAGCAACGATACACCAATACCTCAAGCACACAAACGCCGTCTCTCCCCGTAATGAACATCCCCTTTGAAAACACCTGTTGAGCACTTCATGAACAAGGAACAAGGAGACACTGAGGAGAATTGCTGAAGGCGGGAGGAAGGGAGGGAGGGAAGGGTGGGGAGGGGAAAAGGGGAGGGGAGGGGAGGGAGGGACGAGGGGAGAGGAGTGGAGGGGTGGATGTGTGTTGGAGAGAAGGAGGGTGTAAAAGGGAAGTCAAGAAAGCAAACGCAAGCAGAGGCAACCCCCTTCATGTGTCGCGGGGCCTTTGAAGACGCCACGCTTCGAGGAGTCGCTAGTGTGATCTTGGGGTCAGACCCTCGCGCCCTCTTCCTCGCCTCCGGTTAAGGTGCTCTCCTTTCTCTGTCTTTAATGTATATTCTTCTTACTTGCTCTCTCTTTCTTTCTCTCTCTTTTCTTTTTATCTCTCTCCCTTTCTCCCTACCACCCCCCTTTCTCTCTCTCTCTCTCTCTCTCTCTCTCTCTCTCTCTCTCTCTCTCTCTCTCTCTCTCTCTCTCTCTCTCTCTCTCTCTCTTTATCTCTCTTTTATCTTCGAATTATTTTCAGCGTTATTTTCACTTTTCTCTCTCTTTTCTTCGTGTGCTTTGTCGAGTTTACCTTTATTTTGTTTGTTTGGGAGTGAATGAATGAATGTGAAAACGAACGAACGAGTGTGAAAACGTGAATGAGTGAGTGAGTAGGTAAGAAAGGTAATGGAGAGAGTGATTAAGGGAATCAGTGAGTCTGATGAGTAAGTTGTATGAAAGAAAGGGTGAGGGGGAGAGAGAGAGAGAGAGAGAGAGAGAGAGAGAGAGAGAGAGAGAGAGAGAGAGAGAGAGAGAGAGAGAGAGAGAGAGAGAGAGAAGATATTCAAAATAGACTGAATTATCATAACCCAAGACGGCGATTTCTAGCACCCGTAGAATAAGAATAAGAACTAAAATTCAAAAGTGAAAAAGGAAAGGAAGCGGAGGCCCGAGCAGCTTGGGTCGTGGCGGCTGTAACGTCATGTCTACTGAACCCCAAATGAGCTTAGTAAGGGGAGGGATTAAAGGGGGGGGGGGGGATGGAAGCAGGTTCTTATTTTACCTTGATGGCATTTAACAAAGTGCAGGCATTTGTCTGCGGGCGAAGGATGGTGTGGACACTGAGGTATTCCTGACCCGAGGCACTGAGGTCGGGCCTTCGGGGGGGAACGGAAGTTTTATTGTTGAAAACGAACTGTGTTTTATGTTATACTTTTTGCTGGTACTGTGTAGTAACAATTAAAATGTCAACGGTATTGTTGATCTGTAGATGAAGGAAACGCGACGGCCGGGCATCCTGGCGGCGGAGGCTGTGTTTATGTACACACTTTTGGGTTTGCTCACGGGCGACTCTTAAAGCCAGGAATGGCGGAATTTCTCCCGAGGTTTCACGCTGTCTGCCTTTATCAGCAGTGGCAGGGCGAGCGCGCGCGCCGCTGTGTTTGTCTGTGTACCTGACACACTTTTACCCGGGCAGAATTTTACGTGCTGGTTGTACTGTGCTGAGGATTTGCCTCAGGATTTGCCTTCTGTTTCTGGGGCTTGTAAGCAGTCGTCTGCTTCCTCCAGCTTCGCCCAGATATTTATGTAATTGTGCTTGGTTTTCCTTGCTGGACTCGCCTTTTTCTTGTCTTCCTGAGAGGATTTCCCTCTCCCGCGGCATTCACATTTTGCTTCCGGTGTTGACTTCTGTTCTGTTTATTCCAAATCGCGTCGCGTGCGAGGTGTCACGCCGGCGGATGCTATTCCCTCTCTCTGCGCATGATGCTCTTAGACGCCTTGCGCTCTGTTCCGCGACTTAACGCTTCTTGCCGACACCTTTATCCCTCGCGGCCGGAGCCTCGGTGTCTCCCTTCACTTACTTACACCCCGGAGACTCGTTCCTCACCCTCCTTCCTCTCCTGACTCGTCCCTTCCCTCTTCTTCCCCCGCTGCTACTGCTGGCGTTGCTGCTACTCTTCCCTTTTCCTTTCCATTTCTTCTCCTTTTCTTCCTCCTCCTCTTCCTTTTCTTCTTCCTCTTCTTCATTTTGTTCCTTCCCCTCCTCTTGTTCTTTTTCCTTTTCATCCTACTACTCTTCTTCCTATTATTCTTCCCCTTTAACTTCTTTCTCCTCCTCCCTCTCTCTTTCCTTCTCATCCTCCCATCTTCATATTGCCTTACCGTTTAATCCCCTTTCCATCTGCTTCCCATTTTATCATTCTCCTTCATATCCGCCTTCAGCCTTCCTCCTCTTATTCTTTCTTTTCATCTTTCCAATATGCACATTTCATTTTCCCTTTTGCTTCGTCGTGTAGTCTTACCTTATCTCATCCAGGGAAATCCTAACAAGCTAAGACAAAGAAAGGTAAGATACGACAAAAGAAGGTAAAAGCGAGGGAAGGAAAGAAGATTAACGAAAAGGTGGATGGAACAGCGGAAGACAAGAGGGGAATATACTGATATAAGGCATAATGGAGAAGAGTGAGTGGGTTGAAGGGCAATGGGGAAGGAGGTAGTGGGGAAGGGGGAAGGGAAAGTGGGTGATGGGAAGGGGGAAGGAAAGGGATTTGGGTAAAGAGGGGAGGGCAGTGCGCGATGGACGAAGGGTAAGGGAGATGGGTAAGTGGGGAAGGGAGGAGGGGGAAAAGGGGGAAAGGGTGGATGGTGAAGGGGGAGGGGTGGAGGGAGAAGTGGGGGAAGGGTAAACATCTTGTAGAACCTCACGCTTAATTTGTGTTTGAGTAGGTCTGAGGTGCATTAGTGGGATTACGGGGCTTGAGATGTTCACGGGGGACCCTCTCCAAAGCTCCTACCTGCTGCCCTTAATGGATGCAGGTGAGCCTCCGCCGATTGATCTCGCGGGGAGGAGAGGCGGTGGGGGAGATGGGGAGGGGGAGAGGGAGAGAGGAGGGAGGGAGAAAC
>NC_061852.1:6781685-6786685 GCF_019202785.1 Penaeus chinensis | reverse complement strand
ACTATTACTAATACTATTACTATTACTAATACTATTACTATTACTATTACTAATACTATTACTATTACTATTACTATTACTATTACTAATACTATTACTATTACTAATACTATTACTATTACTATTACTATTACTATTACTATTACTATTACTATTACTATTACTATTACTATTACTATTACTATTACTATTACTATTACTAATACTATTACTATTACTAATACTATTACTATTACTATTACTATTACTAATACTATTACTATTACTATTACTATTACTAATACTATTACTATTACTATTACTAATACTATTACTATTACTATTACTAATACTATTACTATTACTATTACTATTACAGAAGGGAGCGATGGGAATATATAAAGGCTGATGAAATACAGGGAGGTAGGAAGGAACGAGAAGGGGAAGTAGAAGGAAGAAGAGCAGAAAGATAAAGTGGGGAAGGGAGAAAAGTAGAGGCCGAAGGTGGAGATGGAAGAGGGGCAGAGAAAGAGGAAGATGAACAAGGAACAGGGGCAGAGAAAGAGAGGCGAAGGAGGAGAGGAGGAGGGGGGGAGGTCCCCAAGCACCCAGCGAGTCCGAGAGTCCGTGCCCCTGAGGGTTTCGGACTTCTTCCTTGCGTCGGTTCTTTAAGGGATGAAAGATGCATCGGAGGAACTTTTTTCGGCGAAGTCAGTGCGATTGCGTCGGTTGGGGGGGGGGGGGGGGGTTAGGCCCGGCTCATTGCTGCTTCGGAGATAGGGAAACACAAATCGAGTTGTTTTTCTTTCAGTTTGATGGATATGTACTCAGTGTTTTTTTCTTCTGAGGAGAGGTGTGTGTGTGTGTGTGTGTGTGTGTGTGTTTGTACGTTTTTTTGTGGGTGTCTGCGCGCGCGCGTATGCATGTGCGAGCATATAAGATCGACTGTTATAGCAACGCGTTTCTCTACATATCTATATGAGTGGTCAGTAAAATAGGAAAATGAGAAAGGAATGAAGAAGCGAGAGCCTGAACAGAAGGGCGGCGATGATGAGAAGTTCGCGTGGAATTAAACACACACCTGAACAAAATTCCAAAATAGAAGGACTGAAACGACTCATTATCATTATACACACGATCTAATCATCCGGCTCTCTTTCATGTCGTTTCGCGGCCTAAAAAAATGAGACAATAACAAAGGGAAAATTGCGAGAGCGTGAGAGGAAGAATTTATGATAAAAGATGGAAAAGTAGGTGATGGGGAGAGGGAACAACCTTGTCTTGTCTTCGCTGTTCCCCGACATCACGTTGGGTCAACACGGCGCGACGCCTCACTCCCGCCACTCCATTTTCGCTCGTGTTCGTCACTTCTCATTCTTCCTCCCTTTGCGCTACCTATTCCATTTCTTTTTTATGTGTCTCTCCCCTCCCAGTCTATTACTCGCGGTCAGCCACATCTTTTTTTATTATCTCTCTTGGCGGTCTTTATCTCTTCATCTCAGATATCTTTCTCCCCTTTTTACCCGAAGTTCCTAAAAAAAAAAAAAAGTTAAGTAATAACCATCCTCATCTCTCGGTCCTTCTTCTCTTCTCTTCCTTTTTCCCCTCCAACTCCCCCCCCCCCCCCTCCAGCCCCACCCCGCACATTCTCGATGTTTCACTCCTCACTCCCTTACTCCCAATCCCCCCCCCCCATCCCCTGCTCCCTCACTCCCGCACCCTCACTCCCGCGCCCTCACTCCTTTTACCCCTCCCCACCCTCGCACCCCACTCCCTTCCCCTCTACCCTCCCCGCCCGTCCAGGAGGGCCATAACTCAGGAACAGATCTAATAAACAATATCAAAGTGAGGTGGTTTTCTTGGCCAAGACACGCCGGATTCTGGTGATGGGGGGAGGTGGGGGGGAGGGAGGGAGAGAGGTGGTTGGTGAGAGAGGTGGTTGGTGAGAGAGGAGGGAGGGAAGGAGGTGGGTGCTGGGGGAGGAGGGAGGGAGAGAGCTGGGTGGTGGAAGGAAGAGAAGGGGGAGACGAGGAAGAGGAAGGGTGGGGAGGGGGAACGGGGGAGTAGGTGAGAGGAAAGGGAGGAGGTGAGAGAAGGAGAGAAGGAAGGGGAGAGGAGAGGTGGATTAAGGAAGGGAAGATGGAGTTGGAATTGGGTAAAGGGCAATGAGATAACGGAAACATACATACAGAATGAAGGAGAAATTGAGAACATAAGCCGTACACGCGTGGTAGTTGAAACTGAAATGAAAGGGAGAGGGATATATATATATATATATATATATATATATATATATATATATATATATATTATGGTAGAGAGAAAGAGAGAGAGAGAGAGAGAGAGAGAGAGAGAGAGAGAGAGAGAGAGAGAGAGAGAGAGAGAGAGAGAGAGAGAGAGAGAGAGAGAGAGAGAGAGAGCATGCCAAACCCACTTCGATAGATGTAGCAAATCTCCCCGAACCCAGCAAAAAGGAGGAAGACGAAGTAAAATCCAACAAAAGCAAAAAACGGAGGCCTAGAAAAGCCTGGAAGATAAACAAGGAAGCAGAACCGGAAACATTGCACGGAGGAGAGAGAGTAGGGGGGGCGAGGGGGAGGGGAGGGGGGAGGTCACACATCCGGGCGGCCTCGAGGGCGGGATGGACGAGCGCCCGCATCCCCCCAGGGGCGGATTAAGAGCTGAAAAAGGGACGTCGGGGGCGTATTAAATGCTGGACAAGGACTTCGACGGGAGAGAGAGATTAGACGCTGGGGATGGCGCCGCTGCTCTCAGATGGATTAGGCTTTGATTGGGGTGTTGGAAGGAGGTTGGGGAGGAGGTTAGGGAGGAAGTAGGGGAGGAGGGGAAGGAGGTAGGAGAGGAGGAGGAGGGAGGTAGGGAGGGCAGGAGAGGAATGGGGTAGGGGGGCAGGAGAGGAATGGGGTAGGGGAGGAGGGGAAGGGGAAGGAGGTAGGAGGAGGAGGAGGAGGAGGAGGAGGAGGAGGAGGAGGAGGAGGAGGAGGAGGAGGAGGAGGAGGAGGAGGAGGAGGAGGAGGAGGAGGAGGAGGGAGGTAGGTAGGGCAGGAGAGGAACGGGGTAGGGGAGGAGGGGGAGGGGAAGGGGAAGGAGGTAGAGGAGTAGAGGACCGAAGGACGGGGAAGAGGATGGAGGTTTAGGGGGAAGGGAAAGGAGGAGTGTGCCGTTGGTGCGTGACAAGCATTGGGTGTGAAGGGTTAAGGGTGAGAATATCTAGGATTGGAAAGAGGGAATGGAGGTAGGACGGAAGGAAGGATTGATGGATAGATGGAATTAAGGAAAACTGAATGGATGGGACGAAGGAAGGAATTGAGGAAGGCTGAATGGATTGAACGAAGGAAGGAATTGAGGAAGGGTGAATGGATGGAACGAAGGAAAGAAAGAAAGAACGAAGGAAGGCAGTGTCAATGTCTCTCTCCACGGATCGAACGAACCTCGAATGGCGAGTAGAGCATTGACTTCTAAAGCAGCTGTTGTTCCTACGCCACTCACCAGTTTAAAATCCCTTGCTTTTAATATTTTGATGCGGATATTTTTAGATATTTCAAGCTGTTTGAAAGACCGGTCCCCCTAAAGAAAAGTGCTGGTCTTTCGCCGTTGTAAAGTGGTGTTTAAGGGTAGCGCTCGAGTGGGCGGAAAGACCATGCTGGTTAATGGTTAAAAGGGGCACGCGACGCCCTGCTTCCCTTCCCTTGAAATGTTGCTGTGTTCTCCTGCTTCCCATTTCTTCTCTTCCCTTCTTCTTCTTCTTCTACTACTTCCTTTGCTGCTTCTTCTTTTGATTCTTCTTCTTCTTCTTCTTCTTTTGATTCTTCTTCTTCTTCTTCTTCTTCTTCTAATGATTCTTCTTCTTCTTCTTCTTTTGATTCTTCTTCTTCTACTACTTTCTCTTCGTCTTCCCCATCTCTTCTCCATCTTTTCTAATTTCTCCCTATCCGCTACTTTGTCCTCTTCCTCTCCTTTTCTCAGCCTTTTTTTCTTTTCCCTTTTCATATTCGTCCCCACTGAACCCCCATTTTTTGGTTATCTTATTTTTCGTCTCTTCCATGTACGAGAAAATGTGGTTTCAAGTATTTTATTTGAAGCTTTGCATGGTCCACCTCCCCCCCCCCCCCCCGTTGCTAAGCTCCTTTCCCCCTCTTCTTCCTCCACTCTTTGTTTTAATCTTCCCCTTCTTTACTCCATCTTCGTCCGCTTGGTCGATTTTCTTCCCCTTGAACTTTCGCCTTATTTTTATCCACTTTTTTCCATTGTCTTCTTCTTTATTCCACTTTCTCTTCCTTCTTCCTGCTTTTCTCCCCTTCCTGTTTTTTTTCCTCTTCCCTTCTTTTGGCTCATTCCTTTTGTACTTACTTTTCCCTTATTCTCTCCTTCCTCCTCTTCCTATATTTTCCTCTTCTTCCTATTTCCCCCTTATATTTCCCTTCATAGTTATTATTTCCTCCTCTTCTTTGCTCCTCATGCTCTTCGTTTCTCTAGTCTAGCTATCGCCTTACCCTCTTGAGTTATTGGTCGCTCTCGGTCATTGCTTTTCTTAATATCTTTGCTCTCCCTCTTTTTTCCTCCTCCCTGTCTTCTCCTCTCAACTTCATTTCTCCTTTAATCTCTCCAACTTCCATCTTGGTATCGAATAGCGTTTGCCAGTGTTTTTCTTCCTTTTAATTTTTGGTTCCTATTTTATCTGATGTTTATACGCGCACGTGCATATATATATATATATATATTATATGTATTATATAATATGTGTGTATGTATGTATGTTTATTCGATGCATACTATTCTTAAGCCTGCTTTTACTCGTCTCCTTTATCTTCCCTCTCGCCTCTCCCCTCATTCCTTCTCCTTTCCCCTCTCCTTGTTTGCCTCACACCGACGCGCCGGGCCCGATGGGAAAAAGGAGAAGGGGAAGGGGCGAGAACAAGGAAGAAGAGGGGGGGTGGAAGGGAGGGAGAGAGGGTAGGGGTAGAGGGGGGGGGGGGGGGCACAGCGACGCCGTCCCTACG
>NC_061852.1:6774185-6779185 GCF_019202785.1 Penaeus chinensis | reverse complement strand
AATACATAATTGCAAAAGAAATTGCCCCGAGACTTAAAGGTCAGAAGATGATGAAGCTCGGCCAACTTTGGGGCTTCAAAGACGTGAAAAAGTGGAAGACAATCTTAAGAGGATGATATTACACCTGGAAGATAAAGGACACGCCAATATCCGGCGAGGAACCGGCGGGGTCCTATCGGCGGGTTATGAAGCCCGAGTGAATATCTTGTTTGATATAGGGGCGGGCTGATAGGACGGGGGGGGGGGGGGTGAGGGGAGAAGGTGAAAGAGGGAAAGGGGAAGGAAGAGAGAAGGTGAAAGAGGGAAAGGGGAAGGAAGAGAGAAGGTGAAAGAGGGAAAGGGGAAGGAAGAGAGAAGGTGAAAGAGGGAAAGGGAAGGAAGAGAGAAGGTGAAAGAGGGAAAGGGGAAGGAAGAGAGAAGGTGAAAGAGGGAAAGGGGAAGGAAGGGAGAAGGTGAAAGAGGGAAAGGGAAGGAAGGGAGAAGGTGAAAGAGGGAAAGGGAAGGAAGAGAGAAGGTGAAAGAGGGAAAGGGTAAGGAAGAGAGAAGGTGAAAGAGGGAAAGGGGAAGGAAGGGAGAAGGTGAAAGAGGGAAAGGGAAGGAAGGGAGAAGGTGAAAGAGGGAAAGGGAAGGAAGAGAGAAGGTGAAAGAGGGAAAGGGGAAGGAAGGGAGAAGGTGAAAGAGGGAAAGGGGAAGGGAGAAGGTGAAAGAGGGAAAGGGAAGGAAGGGAGAAGGTGAAAGAGGGAAAGGGAAGGAAGAGAGAAGGTGAAAGAGGGAAAGGGGAAGGAAGAGAGAAGGTGAAAGAGGGAAAGGGGAAGGAAGGGAGAAGGTGAAAGAGGGAAAGGGAAGGAAGGGAGAAGGTGAAAGAGGGAAAGGGGAAGGAAGGGAGAAGGTGAAAGAGGGAAAGGGAAGGAAGAGAGAAGGTGAAAGAGGGAAAGGGGAAGGAAGAGAGAAGGTGAAAGAGGGAAAGGGGAAGGAAGAGAGAAGGTGAAAGAGGGAAAGGGGAAGGAAGAGAGAAGGTGAAAGAGGGAAAGGGAAGGAAGGGAGAAGGTGAAAGAGGGAAAGGGGAAGGAAGGGAGAAGGGTTAAGGGAGAGGGGAAGGAGGGAAGGAGAGGAAGGGCAAGAGAAGAAAGGTAGAGGGAGAGAGAAAGGGGAGAAGAAAGTTACTGGAAGAGGGGAAGACAGGAAGAGAGGGTGGGAAGAGATAAAAGGTAATTGAAGATGGGAGGGAGGGAAGAGGGGAAGGGAAGAGAATATATGTAAATTAAGAGGAGAGGTGATGGAAGGAAGAGAAGCTAAAGGGAGGAACAAGAGGGGAAGGAAGGAAGATAGGAGAAATGGAAGAGTTAGAAAGGAAAGAAAGGAAGTAAGAGAGGGGAAGGGGATGCATCAGAAGGGAAGGAAGAGAGAGAAGAATGGGATCCGAGAGGAGAAGCGGAGGGAAAAGGGATGCGAGAAAATAAAAAGAAGGAAGGAGAGTGGAAAGGGGAGGAAGAGGAAAGAATGTGGTAGGAATGAGCTAGCGAAGAGCGGGCACATCACTCCAATGAGGGTCGAATCCAAGACGCAGGAGGGAGCGGAAAGGGTGCCGTTGGATGAAGCAAGGATGAAGGAGGATTTAGCAGGGGCGCGGGCGACGGCAGACAAAGGCACGGGTCCCGGAAGCGCGCAAAAGGCAAGCAGGCAAGCAGGCAAGCAGGCAAGCAGGCGAGCAGGCGGGCGTCGCGACAGCCGGATGATGCACGGCGGGCTCGTATGTTAGCAGAAAGTCCTGGCCCCGGTTATGAACTGTGCCCGGACCTGCTCAGCAGGTTTTCCGACCTGCTGATTCCGTGCATTCTCGTTGGGAGGTCTCACGGCTGACCAATTGCCCTGCATCACGTGTGTGTGTGTGTGTGTGTGTGTGTGTGTGTGTGTGTGTGTGTGTGTGAATGTGAATGTGAATGTGAATGTGTATGTGTGTACACTTTTTATGTGCGTGTATATATTTGTATGTGTATGTATGTGTGTCACAGGAATATAAAGCCTGAGAGATGCGACAGACAAACAAAGACCCCTTTTCCTCTCCCTCCCCCCCTCCCCTTCCTCCTCCCTCCCCCCGTGTGCAATATGATCCTTTCTATATCGAAAACTTTTGCGCAGATATTGTCTCAGGCGATATTATCTTATCCCGAGAGAAGTAAAATTTCTCCCGAGATATTTTATTCGGTTACGTTATTAGGGCGGCCTGAAGTTTGGATTAGAAGATGAAGTTACCATAACTTTGCGATTCTCACTTGGGGTGTAATTAATGGTAGTGCTGATGCGCTCTGTGCGGGGACGGGCTTGCGAGAACTGCCAGACTGTGGTGTTTGTTCTCTTATTGGTGTTATCATCATCATCATGATTATTTGGTACTGTCAGAAGTAGTAGTTGTAGTTGTAGTTGTGACAGTGATAGTGATAAAGATTGATATTGGTAGTATCACTAGCTGTATTATAATTATCCCAGTAGTAGTAGCACTACTATCGGGCATTGTAGCAGTATTGTCAATATCAGAGGTATTATTTTAATTTATTATTATTTGAAAGACGGCATTTTACTGTTGCAAGCGGGATAGAAATGCCGGAATACATTTGCTTGATTTTTATTCATTTGAACGACGCAACTGAAGGCAAAAAGGAATTCGATTTTACCATCTCCCCGCTCTTCCCCCTCCTCTGAACCACCTTCACTCGCCCCATCCTCATTCTCTCATTCCTCGCCTTCTCCCCATTCTTCTCTCTCTCCCCATTCTTCCTTCTCCTCTCCATTCGTCGCCTCCTCCTCATTCATCCCCCTCCTCTCCAGTTATCCCCATTCTCGCCATTCTTCCCCATTCTCTCCATTCGTCGCCACCTCCCCACTCTCCCCCCACTTTATTCTTCCCCCTCCTCCCCACTCTCTCCCCCACTTTATTCTTCCCCCTCCTCCTCATTCTTCCCACACTTTATTCTTCCCCCTCCTCCCCACTCTTCCCCCACTTTATTCTTCCCCCTCTTCCCCATTCTTCCCACACTTTATTCTTCTCCCTCTTCCCATTCTTCCCACACTTTATTCTTCTCCCTCCTCCCCACTCGTCGCCTCCTCCCCACTCTTCCCTCACTTTATTCGTCACCCTTGTCCCCACTCGTCGCCTCCTCCCCATTCCCCATTCCCCATGTTCCATCAAAGACGTCAGAGCCGGAGCTGCTAATAAACCTCAGCCCGGGATTCATAAGACGGCGGACGCGCACCTGTGGCACCTTCAGGTAAATCTCCGGCCGGGGGGGAGGAGGAGGGGAGGGGGGAGGGGAAAGGAAGGGAGGAGAAAGGGTGAGGGGGTGAGGGGATGGGTAGGGGTGGAAGGGTGGAGGGGTGGAGGGTGGAGGGTGAGGAGATGGAGGAGATGGAAAGGGAAGGAAAAAGTCGAAAAGTGAAATGATGGAGAGAGGAAGACAGATAAGGAACAAGGAAGATGAAGAGGAGGAGGAGACGTGGGGGGGGGGGGGGGTAAAGGATTGACTGCCTTACCTCGCCGTATTTTGTCCAGGATACGAGAGAAACTTGGCTCGTTTCGCGCGCGGAATCGGGAAGAGAAGAAACAATTAGAGTAAGCTTGTGGTCGGTTGTTACTCACTTCTCTCTCTCTCTTGCTCTCTCTCTCTCTCTCTCTCTCTCTCTCTCTCTCTCTCTCTCTCTCTCTCTCTCTCTCTCCCACCCCCCTCTCTCTCTCTCT
Organism: Penaeus chinensis; assembly: GCF_019202785.1. Taxonomy (NCBI): domain Eukaryota; kingdom Metazoa; phylum Arthropoda; class Malacostraca; order Decapoda; family Penaeidae; genus Penaeus; species Penaeus chinensis. Next base: position 6,775,452 of record NC_061852.1, on the reverse strand, counting down.
CTCTCTCTCTCTCTCTCTCTCTCTCTCTCTCTCTCTCTCTCTCTCTCTCTCTCTCGCTCTCTCTCTCTCTCTCTCTCTCTCTCTCTCTCTCTCTCTTCTCTCTCTCTCTCTCTCTCTCTCTCTCTCTCTCTCTCTCTCTCTCTCTCCCCCCCTCTCTCTCTCTCTCTCTCTCTCCTCTCTCTCTCTCTCTCTCTCTCTCTCTCTCTCTCTCTCTCTCTCTCTCTCTCTCTCTCTCTCTCTCTTCTCTCTTTCTCTCTCTCTCTCTCTTTTCTCTCACTCTATCTCTGACATTCTCCTTCCTTTGCCATCGTTGACGTCGAATTATTATTGATACTGTTGTTGTTGTTATTATCTTTTTTATTACCACCGTCATTTCCTCATTTTTTCTCTTGGCATCGCTGACTTAACATTATAATTGTTTTATGATTGTTGGTATTATTATTATTATATTAGTAATATTATTGTTGTATTGTTATCGTCCTTCTTATTGTTATGATTATATTATCATTATTATTGTTGTAGCACTAGGAGTATAGCGTTGTTTTTACTTTTTTTTTATTCAACCTGGTGAAGGTCAATCACATATGAACTGCAAGTACAGAAGTATAAATAAATCATCATAAATAAATCGTTTATCAAATATAGATTTCTGAGTATGAAAGATAAATTTGAATATTACTCCATATGCAAAACGTAAAATGTTATTTTTTAAAGCTAACATCACAAGATTATGGATCCATAGCATAAACTTAAACAGTAATATTAGATTTCAAATAATATAATGTTATATATTTAAACAATATCACATAATGATCCACAGTATAAAGTGTAGAACATTTCACATTTCACACTCTAATATCTCTGCACATAATATCACAATTCAAAATTCATAGTAATATTAGATTTCAAATATCAGAATGCTATCTGTTTAAACGGTTCTTCGACCGATGGTCACAACACACCCGCCAGTACCTCCGCGTCCTCCCCAGGAGAACAAAGGCGCAATGCTTTAAAATATATTCACAATTTATCGTTCACGATACAATTGTATTTTTATCATGATTTTATGAGCATCACTAGTTTTATTTGTCATTAGACTCAACACGAAAGCAGATAAAGTAAAAAAGGAAAGGAAGAAAGAAGAGTGGAAATGAGAACACATTGGGGCATTCGGAGAAATGAGTGAAGCTTCGATGTTGCAAGAGTAATTACATGCAACGGCAATGATGCTTGAAGTTAAAGCCAAAAAGTCTTATCATCTGTATAC
>NC_061852.1:6759185-6764185 GCF_019202785.1 Penaeus chinensis | reverse complement strand
TTTTCGTGTTTTGTTTTCTCTTTTCGTCGGTTTCTTTGTTTTTTGTTTTTGTCTCTTCTTTATTCTCTTCTGTTTTCTTTTCTTCTCTTGTTCCTCTGTTTCTCCTTTTTTTTCTTCTCTCTCTTTCTTACCTTCTTTCTTTTTTCCTTCCTTCCTTCCGTCCATCCCTCCTTCCTTCCTTCCTTCCTTCCTTCCTTCCTTCCCTCCCTCCCTCTCTTCCTCCCTCCTTCCATCCCTTCTTCCCTCCCTCCCTCCTTCCCTCTCTCCTTCCTTCCCTCCCTCCTTCCTTCCCTCCCTCCCTCCCTCCCTCCCTCCCTCCCTCCCTCCCTCCCTCCCTCCCTCCCTCCCTCCCTCCCTCCTTCCTTCCTTCCTTCCTTCCCTCCTTCCTACCCTCTTTCTTTCCCTTCGCATTCTCTCTTCTTATCCGTCTCACTCTCTCCTCTCCCTTTGTAAGTGTGTGTGCGTGTTCCGGCGTTACCGTGTGCGTTTCTGGCGTTCCGTGTGTGTTTTTCAGGCGTTGCGTGTGCGTGTTTCTAGCGTTGCGTGTGCGTGTTTCTCTTGCTGCGTGTGCCTGTTTCTGGCGTTGCTTGGGTCTTGTTGTTCGTTATCTTGCGTCTCCCGAGCGGCTGGGTGAGAGTCCTCGGATAAAACAATATCCACATATGGCCTTCCCATATGGCCCGACCTCCTGTGTGTACCGGGACGTGGTTTGCATACGGCAGGGACCTGTGTGATGGCGGTGTGTGTGTGTGTGTGTGTGTGTGTGTGTGTGTGTGTGTGTGTGTGTGTGTGTGTGTGTGTGTGTGTGTGTGTGTGTGTGTGTGTCTGTGTGTGTGTCTGTGTGTGTGTGTGTGTGTGTGTGAGAGAGAGAGAGAGAGAGAGAGAGAGAGAGAGAGAGAGAGAGAGAGAGAGAGAGAGAGAGAGAGAGAGAGAGAGAGAGAGATAGAGAAAGAAAGAGAAAGAAAGAAAGAAAGAAAGAAAGAAAGAAAGAGAAAGAGAAAGAGAGAAAAAGAGAGTGAAGCAAAATGTCAAGTATACACAGATTCGTCTCTTCGTATCCTTGCTTTCTTCTTTCAGTGACCCCGCTCTCTCCATTCGCTCTCCCCGCTGACTCACCTTTTTGGCCCTTTCCCCACTCGCTCACCCATTCACTCCCCACCCTCAAAACATCTCCCCACTCATCATTCACACGTCTTCTCCCCACTCACTACCCCACCCCATCTCCACACCCACTCTCCCCACTCACTCACCCCCAGGCCCTCTCCCCATTCACACTCCAATCACCCTCCCCACTCATCGCACCCAACTTTTCTCCCCCTCCCATTCACCGCTCCCCCCCCCCTTCGCCCCACTCATTCACAGACCCCTTCTCCCCACCCCCTCCGCCCTCAACGCCCCCCACCTCCTCGCCCCGCTCACTATCCCCACTCATTCACTCTAAGGCGCCTTCCCCATTCACTCCTCCCCTCCCCCTCCCCCTCCCCCTCCCTCTCCCTCTCCCTCTCCCTCTCCCTCTCCCCACAACCCTCAAGGATCGCGCCCCGGCCGGCATCGACTGTGGCAGCGGCAGTTAAACTTCAATTAAGTCTAAGTTGCTAAGCGAAAGAATAACTCGACAATGATTTATGTACCTCATTAATCAGACGTTCTTTGCGCGTGGGGGACCCCGTGGGAAGCAGGGGGAAGGGGAGAGAGGGGGGAGAGGGGGGGGGAGAAGGGGGAGGGCGTTGGGGAAGAGCGAGGGGGAGAAGGGAGGGCGGGGAAGGTGAGGTGTGGGGTTGAGGGGAAGGATAAGGGTGGCAGGCTAGGGTAAGGGAGGGAGGGTGGGCTAAAGAGAGTGGGAGGCAGGGGGATGCATCTCGAGATAATGCCAGGATGAAATACTGAAGATGCTGGGCTTCAAAATCTTCGGAGGCCGCTTTGATGCTGCAGGGTGGTGGTGGTGGGGTGGGGGGTGGCGGCGGGGGAGGAGGAACTTGATAGATTATTCTGGCGTTCAGGCATGATTGATATGCGTGTGTGTGTGTGTGTGTGTGTGTGTGTGTGTGTGTGTGTGTGTGTGTGTGTGTGTGTGTGTGTGTGTGTGTGTGTGTGTATATATGTCTGTGTATGTGTATGTGTATGTGTATGTGTATGTGTATGTGTGTGTGTAAGTGTGTAAGTGTGTAAGTGTGTAAGTGTGTGTATGTGCATGTGCATGTGCATGTGCATATGTGTGTGTGTGTGTGTGTGTGTGTGTGTGTGTGTGTGTGTGTGTGTGTGTGTGTGTGTGTGTGTGTGCATACTCCCATACAGACATACGTACGTACATATATTCGTCAGATAGATATGTAGTGTGTATACATATATAATGTACATGTATGGGTCTCTGTGTGTGTTTTTTTGCAGGTACACTGCACATATGTAAAAGGGACCTTTGATAAGAGATGTGTCCAATGTTTGCATGTTGAATGCCTGGCAATGTTCCTCATTATTCCCCCGCACCCCCTCCGCCCCCTCCCTGCCCCTCCCATCCCCGCCCTCCTCCGCCCCCTCCCTTCCCCTCCCATCCCCGCCCTCCGCCCCTTCCCTTCCCCTCCCATCCCCGCCCTCCTCCGCCCCCTCCCTTCCCCTCCCATCCCCGCCCTCCTCCGCCCCCTACCTTCCCCTCCCATCCCCGCCCTCCTCCGCCCCCTCCCTTCCCCACCCCTCCCCCGCCCTTCTCCGCCCCCTCCCTTCCCCACCCCTCCCCGCCCTTCTCCGCCCCCTCCCTTCCCTACCCATCCCCACCCATCCTCACCCATACACGCCCTCCTCCGCCCCCTCCCTTCCCCACTCATCCCCGCCCTCCTCCGCCCCCTCCCTTCCCTACCCATCCCCACCCATCCTCACCCATACACGCCCTCCTCCGCCCCCTCCCTTCCCCACTCATCCCCGCCCTCCTCCGCCCCCTCCCTTCCCCACTCATCCCCGCCCTCCTCCGCCCACTCTCTTCCCCGCCCATCCCCGCCCTTTCTCTCAGCCGCCTTCACCTGTCTCCTGACGCTGCAGGTCACCCGCATATATAATATGTACTGTAGTACTGTTGCTTCAGCGTTTGATGTCGCTTTTTCTTTCTCCTCTACAACAACGCGGCAGCACAAGCGGCTTTTTTTCTCTCCCTTCTCCTCTCCCTCTTTTTTCCTTTCTTTTTGTTTAATCCTAACTGGCAACTCCGGCTAAAAGTCGAAAGCTCCAGGGGGTCGAAAGTTGTGTTTCCGAAGTCGTCCTAAAGTGTTTGTCTTCTTCGAGAAAACCCCGAGAATTACGCTTCGGTGCTTCACTACCTCCCGCGGCTGGAGTTTGTGTTTGCTTCCTCGTGTAGATACTTGCGTGTCATCTATTTTTTTTCTCCCTAATATGTGGGAGAGCGAGAAGTAAATAGAGAGGGAGTGTGAGGCGGAGGGAAAGGATGTGAGAGTGAGACGGACAAAGAAGAATATATACGAGAGATAGTGAGGATGAGAGTGAGAGTGCGTTAGAGAGGGAAAGTGAGTGAATGAAAGCATGGTGTGTGTGTGTGTGTGTCTGCGTGCTGCGTGCGCGCGTGTGTGTGTGTGCGTGCGTGCGTATGAATTGTGTTACGTCTGAGTTACGTCGTATTTACGTGTGCCTGTGAGTATGTGCTTAAACAGAAATATGTAGACCTCCGTGGCCTGTCTGCGCCTGGTATCTCTGCTCCCGCTCCTCGTCGGCGAGAGCGAGGCAGCCGCGCAGAGCAACCGTAGCTCTTGCTTACCGCGACGGAACTTATGAATATAAACGGCCGGAGCGCTGGTGTCGCGCGGGAGGAAAGGGAGTGCGAATGGGAGAAGGAGGGCGAGGAAGGCGCACTTGGAGGAAGATGGACTCTCTCTCTCTCTCTCTCTCTCTCTCTCTCTCTCTCTCTCTCTCTCTCTCTATATATATATATATATATATATATATATATATAGATAGATAGATAGATAGATAGATAGATAGATAGATAGATATAGATATAGATATATAATGTGTGGTTTTCAGTGTTTGCGTGTGCCCACCAAAAGAGGAAGTAAATGCAAATAAGTCTTTTCTTTCTTGAGGACTATTTGCTTGCATACCAGTTTACTTATCAATGTTCGAATGGCACTTTAGTTTGACAACATTAGTATGGGATTCAAGCCTGAATTAACTTGTGAACCGTTAGTTAATGATGGTCCACCCATTACTATTCAGAGAGACACTCTTGTATATGAGAAAGAGAGGGACATCCAGTTGCAAAGTTGATTTGAGGAATTGCAAAGGTTCGGTCCCGCTCGGTCTCCTGTTCGGCAGGAGAATGGCGGCTGTAGTCGAAGGGCAAAGAGGCAAAAGTATCTGATTTATTCCGAAAGCACAATCTTTATGTGGAAAGGCTCATGTTTATGTCGGTTGGAGTTCAGCATAATGCGGCCACGTCGGAAAGAAATCATTTGTTCGCAATAATCCGCGTTTGAAAGGACGGGAGAGAACGGCACAAAGGGAATATGTGAGGCATGATAAAGGCAACGAACCAGTGTAAAGTTACCTTGCATGAACCGCAATTATACGGGTTTAAGCGCACCGGATAAATACAGTTATACAGCCCGAAGGAGCTCTTGGCCTCGCCCAAATCCGTCTTAATGAGGAAGGAAGGGGCGGCCGTGATTAGCCCCATCCTCCTTTTCCTCCTCTTCTTCCTTCTTCTTCTTCTTCCTTTTGTCCTATTGTTTGCTTCCCTACGTGTGTCAGGAAGCTAATGTAAGCATCTACCTGATGCGCGCGCGCGCACACACTCCTTTCCATCTCGCTTCTCGCATCACCAAATATAATTTTCCCCAGACTTAATTCCTCCGTTTTTTCTCCTCCACAGCGAACTCCCAGCCCGCGGGGTTCCCCTACTTCCGCACGGAGCCGAAGACGAAGGCGGTGGAGATTGACCACACGGCGCTGCTGGTGTGCGACGCTCGAGGCAACCCCGACCCGGACATCACCTGGTACAA
>NC_061852.1:6744185-6754185 GCF_019202785.1 Penaeus chinensis | reverse complement strand
AGTTAGCTTCCTGTGAATTTCCTGCGACGCGTGATTCAAAATAATTCATCGAGCTGCAAAAGTTCCGTGGGAATAGTTCTCACGTGTTCAGCGAGCGACGCTTTGTTGAACACCGTATTCACATCGCCGTCCATGATTCGACATTAAAATAAAGAAGAAAAGGATGGGGAAAAAAAAGGCTTGTTAGGAAGAGATTTTTTTTTCTTTTTTTTTCTGAAGTTGAGGTAGCTAAGATACCACGAACTCGGATGGATGGAAAAAAAAAATGCATTTGATAGGACAGGAACAATCGTGGGACGTGAATTATTTTTTTTTTTTTCTGTCTTTTTGCTTTTCTTTTTTTTTCTCTCTCTCTCTCTCTTTCTCTCTCTCTCTCTCTCTCTCTCTCTCTCTCTCTCTCTCTCTCTCTCTCTCCCTCTCTCCCTCCTTCTCTCCCTCTCCCTCCCTCCTCTCTCCTCTCTCCTCTCTCTCCTCTCTCTCCTCTCTCTCCCCTCTCTCTCTCTCTCTCTCCCTCTCCCTCTCCCTCTCTCTCTCTCTCTCTCTCTCTCTCTCCCTCCCCCCCCTCCTCCCCTCCCTCCCCCCTCCCTCCCCCCTCCCTCCCTCCCGCCCTCCCTCCCTCCCTCCCTCCATCTCTCCCTCCCTCTCTTCTTCCCTCTCTCCTTCCCTCTCACCTTCCCTCCTTCCATCCCTCCCTCCATCCCTCTCCCTAACCCTCCCTCCTACTAGGTCCATATTTATCCACTCTTTTCCATTCATGCTCTTCCTAACCCTCCCTCCTACTAGGTGAAGGTCCATATATATCCACTCTTTTCCATTCATGCGTGCATTGGTGAATTATCCCAGGCGCCGAACGCATTCTGACGTCCCTGTGCTTGCGCTTGGCCATGAATATCTAATGGCGACGGTGCCCAAGAAGGGTGCGAGTGTGTAATTAGTTGTAAAGTCGAGGAATGGCAGTGCGTGGGGTGGGGTGGGGGAGGGGGGTAAGGGAGTAAAGAAAGGGAGGAGAGGGGCGGTTGGGGACTTAGGAGGAGAATGGTTGGGGTGAGTGGGGAGGGGGGTCGAGGGGTAATGGGCATGGCAGGGGAGAGAGAGTATGGAGGGGGAGAAAAGGGGAGGTAAGGGACTTGATAACCCAATGGGGGTAGGGAGGATAGGGGGCATGGCAGGGAAGAGAGCAGGGAGGGAGAGTTGAGAGGCGGTAGGGGACTTAGAAAGAGTATGGTAGGGGCGAGTGGGGAGGAGGGAGGGGAAGTAGGGGACTTATGATAATAGATGGGGTCGAGGGGTATAGAGCATGGCAGGAGAGAGAGAGTTTGAAGGGGGAGGTAAGGGGAGGTAGAGGACTTGGGATAATCTAGATGGGGTCGAGGGGCAGGTGGCATGGCAGGGGAGAGAGCAGGGAGGAGGAGGAGAGGGGAGATAGAGGGAGGAGAGGGGAGATAGAGGGAGGGCGTGGGAACCATTAGCCGTCCGTCCGGTGCCGGACTCCCGTGTCACCAGTAATATTTCATTAAGTAATCGGCTTGCTAAACAGGATTGCATTTCTCTTTAAATATACTGACACTCGGGACGACGCTTATAAATTACATGTCGCTTTCGCCATTAATCAAAGCCGCGAGGAGGAGGTTCAGGAGGAGGTGGAGGTAGAGGTGATGGAGGGAGAGGAGGTGGAGGTGGAGGAGGTGAAGGAGTGAGAGGTAAAGGAAGTGGAAGTAGAGGTGGAGGTGGAGGTGGAGGAGGAAGAAGAGGAGGAGGTGGGGGTAAAGGGGGAATAAGAGGAGGAGGTGGAGGTAAAGGAGGAAGGGGAGGAGGAGAAGAAGGAGAAGGAGAAGGAGAAGGAACTGGAAGTGGAGGTGAAGGAAGAAGAAGAGGAGGAGGTGAAAGTAAATAATAATAGGGGGAGAGGTAGAGAAATAATAGTAATGAGAGGAGGAGCAAAAAGGAGGAGAAGGACGGGGGAAAGAGGACGAGGAGAGCGAGAAGTAGATAGCCGTAACGAAGGAAGAGAAGAAGAACGGGGAATGTGTAAGACCGTCATAATCTTGAGCGCTTTAATCGGTTGCCAGAGAAGGGTTAGGTTGTCGATGATTGTGAGATCCGATGCGTGAACCGGACGAGAATTGGGGGCAAGAAAGGCCCAAAGAGGGAGGAGGAAAAGGAAGAAGAAGCGGCACGTGGTGGGAGTGGAGGGGGAAAAGGAAGATGAAGGGAAAGGGATAGGGGAAGAGGAAGAGGAAGAGGAAGAGGAAGAGGAAGAGGAAGAGGAAGAGGAGAGGAGGGGAAGGGGGAAGGGGAGGGTTAAGAGACGAGGAGAGAGGAGGAGAAGGAGAAACACGCTGGCGGCTACTACTCCCCAGCAGCGCAAGGGGATAAAGAACCGTTTGATTTATTGAAATTGTTATGCAGATGAATAAATACACTAGAAAGCGTTGGGAGTAGAACTGTTACATCTTGATATGTTCCTCCTAACAGGGCCGTCGTGTGTGACAGAATGAGGTGTATGATGTGCCAAGTCTTATTTTCATAAATCGGCGCCGGCGGCCGGGGGGGGGGGGGGGGTCCAGATCGCGTTACTCACCTCCGCCCAATTTACTCTCCCCCGAAGGCAGATGACCGTCGCTCCACCTGTGATTGTCATCCATTCGGGCTGACACGTGCGGAGCCCCTCGGCCGGGAGTCACGAGACCCCGGGCGCCGCCGTGATGGAGCTATTAACATTAACAGCTGTCCCTTAACTCCTCCTCCGCCGCAATTCTGCTAAGTGTGGCCTGTCGATGGCGCTGATGCGGGAGGCCACGGTGGCTGGGGAGGGTGGAGGGGGGAGAGGGGGCCCTGGTTGCTTCGAGGGCGAGGGCGGAGGAGGAAGGACTCCCTCCGGCGGCTGTCTGTCACGCCGACTATGAAAATGTATCGGGCAGCGGGATGGCCTGATCAATATCCGGCGCGAGTGTCCCCAGCCTCTCCCGCCAGCTGAGCCTCTTTATAATTGTGATATTAACACGGCCTGCCATCCCTCTCTTTCCCCTTTATCATCTCCTCGGCCTGCATGCCTTTCGTCCCTTCTCCCGCCATCCCTTCCCCCTCCCCTCGGATTTTTTCTTAATCCTACCTTGCTTCCTTGCCTCCCTGTCAGCCTGTTTTGTTTGACTTCTCTTTTTCCCACCGCGCGTTTTTTCTCGTTCCCCTTCTATGTGCTCCCTCGCCTTTCTCGCCGGCGCGCTTGCAGGTACTCCCCCCCCCCCCCCCCCCGCCCCGCCCTGCCCTCAAAGGACTCCATCTGCAATTTTTTGAATTAGTCCAGGTCAATCTACCGTTTTTTAATTACCTCTTCCCTCCCCCCGTGTGCTTTCTGGGGCGCGTGCCTCCATGCGGACCTCCTGATTACTATCATTCCGGTCCTCATGCATGCCTGCCCCTCCGGCCGAGCCTGCCCCTCTGTCTCGCCAGCCAGCCTTGCGTGTGTTATATGCTTGCATGCCTCTCTGCTTGCATGGTAGTTAGCCGCTTGTGACGAAAATTTGCCCGAGAGGAGAGAGGGGGGAAAGGGAAAGGGAGGGAGGGAGGGAGGGAGGGAGGAGGAGGGAGGAGGGAGGGAGGGAGGGAGGGGGGGAGGGGGGAGAGGGAGGAGGAGGAGGGGGGGAGGAGGGAAGGGGTGAGGAGGGAGGAGAGAGGGGAGAGAGAGAGTGAGAGAGAGAGATGAGAGAGAGAGAGAGAGAGAGGGAAGGGGAGGAGGAGAGAGGGAGAGAGGGGAGAGAGGTGAGTAAAGGAGGAGGAGAGAGAGGAGAGGAGAGGAGACGAGAGGAAAAGAGAGAGGAGGGGGAGTGGCGGAGGAGGAGGGAGAGGGAGGGGAGGGAGAGGGAGACGGAGGAGGAGAGGGGAGAGGAGGGAGAGGAGAAGAAGAGAAAGAGGAGAAAGAGAGAGAGGGGGAGAGAGAGGAGAGAGAGGAGGTGAGAGAGAGGGAGAGGGAGAGGAGAGGCGAGGAGAGGGAGTGGGGAGAGGGAGTGGGAGTGGGAGAGGGAGAGGGAAGGGAGAGAGAGAGAGAGAGAGAGAGAGAGAGAAAGAGGAGAGAGGAAGAGAGAAGAGAAGAGGAGAGAGAGAAAGAGAGAGAGAGAGAGAGAGAGAGAGAGAGAGAGAGAGAGAGTAGAGAGAGAGAGAGAGAGAGAGAGAGAGAGAGAGAGAGAGAGAGAGAGAGAGAGAGAGAGAGAGAACGAGGGATGAAAGGGAGGAAAAGAGAGGGATAAAGAGAGGGGGGTAGGATGTAGGATGGGGGAGGCATTGAGAAAGGGGGTAGGTGGAAGAAAGAGGGATAAAAAGAGGAGGGAAGGATAGAGGATGGGAGGAAGAAGAGGGAGGGAGTGAAAGAGGGAACGAAGGAGGTAAAGGGATGTCATCGTTTGCTTGGACTTGGACGCCCACCGCCGCCGCCCGCGAGCGAGCCTGCGGGCGGGAGGGAAGCAGTCTCGAGTGACTTGGAGGAGGCGGACCTGGAGGGCTAGAAAGGGAGGGCTAGGGAGGGAGCTGGGGAGGGCTGGAGGTGGGGGAAGGAGGAGAGAGGGGAGGGTCGGCCTTCACACAATGTCCACCTCACAAAAGATTGCGTTTGTGACTTGCGAGGAGAGCGCTCGGGCGTTCATTCTTTATCCCGCTTTTAGAAGAGGCTCGTGTGTGTGTGTGTGTGTGTGTGTGTGTGTGTGTGTGTGTGTGTGTGTGTGTGTGCGTGCGTGCGTGAGTGTGAGTGTGAGTGTGAGTGTGAGTGTGAGTGTGAGTGTGAGTGTGAGTGTGAGTGTGAGTGTGAGTGTGAGTGTGAGTGTGAGTGTGAGTGTGAGTGTGAGTGTGAGTGTGAGTGTAAGTGTGTGTGTATGTGTTTGTCTGTCTGATTAGGTGTGTATATGATTGTCTGCGTCTGTAAGTCGCTGTCTGTTTATCTGCCCGATTGTATGCATGTGTGTGACAGGCTTTCACCATAGGGAGGGGCAGAGTGAACGCAGGAGTACCAGTACCAAGGTCTTGTAGAAGTAGGAGTACCAGGGGCTTGCGGGTGTACCAGTACTAGGAGCGTGCAGAAGAACCAGTGCTAGGGGCTTGCAGAAGAACCAGTACCAGGGGCTTGCAGGAGTACCAGTATCAGGGGCTTGGAGTGCCGCGCGAAAGTGTAAACAGGTCCGTCGTCTTTGAGACAGCTTGGGTTCCTTGTAGATGTCTTCTGTGTCTGGAGATGAAAGCAAGTCCTTGGGTCTCGCTCATCCTTGGCGAACTCTCACCTTCTTTTCTTTCTTCTTTCTCTTGTTTTTTTTTCTCTCCTTTTCTACCTGCCCTCTTCTTTTGTTTTTGCTTTTCTCTCTATTTTCTCTCTTCTGTCTTCCCTCTTCTTTTTTCTCTCTCTTTTTCTTTCTCTTCTATCTTCCTTCTTATTTTTTTTATTCCATTTCTTTCGTTTTATTTTCTCTTCCCCGTGTTTCCATTTTACCGCCTGCTGTTTACTAAACGCCGTCGACGGTGTAGACTTCCTTTTTGCTATCTCCTTGTTTCGTTCGTCCTCATTATGGCTCCCATTCTTTGTCTTTACTCTTCATTTTCCATTTTCTATTCCGTGTTCTTTGTCGGTCGAGTTTTAGCTTGTCTCTCATTCTGGCAGTTTTTGTCCTGTTAATTTTTTGCTTCTCCGTCTTCTCAATACTGTGCCTTTCTCCTTTTCCTTCTCATCTTTATTTCTCTTCCTCCTCCTCATCTTTATTTCTCCTCCTCCTCCTCTACTCGCCACCTTATCATCATTGTCCTCCTCGTCCTTGTTTCCTCTCTCCATCTCTTTCTTCTTTCTTTTCCAATTTTTCTTCTCTCTTTCCTTCATCTTTTCCTCCTCCAATTTCCCTTCTCTTATCTATTTTTCTTTATCCTTTCTTCTTTCTTCTTTCCTTTCTTCCCTTCTCCTCCTCCCCCCTCTCTTCCTCCGCTTTTCTCCCCTCTCCCTGAATCACCCCACCCACCCCTACCCCACCCCGCCTGTATTTCTAGGGTGACCCTTAAAAGCTTCTGTAATATTCCGGATATATGCCAGGTGCTTCTGGATATTTTCGCCACGAAAGCTTTTAAGTAAATGTCCGCGAGTGATCTGTACGGCGCGACGTCAATTTTTGGTCCGGTGACAAACGGTTCCGTAAGTGCGGGTTGGGGGCGGAATTCCCCGCGATTCCCGGCGGTTTCCGATGGCGGCCGATGGCGAGGGGGCTTCCATTCCAGCGGAGGACTTCCATGGTAGGGCTTCCACGTAATTTTAGGGTTCCCACTTGATGTTAGGGGTTGCAGACACCATTGATTTTAGGGTTTCCAGACATCTTGGATTTTAGAGCTCTCAGACATCATGGATTTTAGTGCTTCCAAGCTTCCACGTGGGGGCTTCCAGACACCATTGATTTTAGTGCTTCCAGGCTTCTACGTGAGGGCTTCCAGCACCATTGATTTTAGTGCTTCCAGGCTTCCACGTGAGGGCTTCCAGACACCATTGATTTTAGTGCTTCCAGGCTTCCACGTGAGGGCTTCCAGCACCATTGATTTTAGTGCTTCCAGGCTTCCACGTGAGGGCTTCCAGACACCATTGATTTTAGTGCTTCCAGGCTTCCACGTGAGGGCTTCCAGCACCATTGATTTTAAGGCAATGTTTGCGGTGAGCGGTGCGCTTAAGTGCTCTCCTCTGTCTCATTCTAACGGGCGTCGGGCAAAAAGGGCAGGAGGACAACGTATGTTATCCTGTTTTGACGCTGCCCTTCGAAAATGGAGGGAATGCGGGAGTACTATTGATTATTCTTTCCCTTTTTCTTTAATATTGTTTCCTTTTTCTATTATACGATATCACTTTTCTCCTTTGTTGTTGTTTCTTTTTTCTGTAATTTTGTTTTCATTTTCCTTGTCTTCTCAAATATTTCATTTTTTCTCTATTATTCCTATTTCTTTATCATTACTTCCTAATCATTATCATCGAGGTAAATCGAAACATGCATAAAAGTGTCGGCCATTTTCCAAGTCTGGAAAGAATTGCTTGATTGCTTATCCCTCAGCCAGTGCGGGGCGTGAATCTGTTGATGTGCATTATTTACAAATCCGATATCATTTTGCTGTTTTCGCATGTGGCTGGATTGGCTGTCATGATAGTGGTATTTGACCTTCTTGAAAAAAACTGCGTGTTATCACTATGTAAATAAGGGTTATTTCTCCTTCCACTTTCCCTGCTCCCTCCTCCAACCCTCCTGCTTGTCCGGTTATCTCGCCTCCAGCTTTGTTTTCAACTTTGTTATCAATTGTCACTCCACCCCCTCCCCCACCTCCCCTCCGCCACCGCCTCCAGCTTTGTTTTCACCGAAGTTCTCATCTGTCACCCCCCCCCCCCACCTCTTCCCCCACTTCTACTTTCTGAATCCCCTTCCCCAGTATCCTCCCCAACCACACGTCAGTCTGTTTGCGTGCGTCAGGATGGGAGGAGCTGGAGAGTATGGGGGGGGGGGGGGTAGATGAGGTGGCTGGGGGTGTATGGATTCGTCTGACCCCACTGGGTACGTCATTCGCCCCCCCCCCCCCCTCACCTATTGACGTCATGGGCATTGTAGGGAGTGGGTTTAGGGGTAGGAGGGCATTGATGGGGTGGTGGGGGTGGGGGTAGATAGATGGGTGAGTGGCTCTTTTTGTTAATCTATAGTGCGCTACCTGTTTGGGAGTTGGAGGGGGTGGAGTGGGGAAAGGGAGGATAGGAAAGGGGGAGGGTGTAAGGTAGATGTTTGAGCACCTGCTAATATCATGGGTGAATAGAATAGTCGCCTTGCGTACCTGTGATTGCGCCAGTGCCAGTGCCAGGTGCTCGCCTGCACACCCTCTGACCTTTTGCGCGGCTTTTTCTTTTTTGCTGCAAACTGTCCCCGTATTTTTTTTTTCCATTATGTTAGTTACTGGCAACAGTTGTTTGTAAAGAAATACCTGATGAATTCATTTTGTCATAGGTCGCACGTTAAAGCGCATAGCACTGCTCTCCAACCGATCCTCTCTCACGCCTCCCACTCTCCTCCTCCCTACCCCCTCCCCCCCGCTCCCACCTCCCTATCTCCCTCCTCCAACCTCCCCTCCCTTCTCTCTCCCTCCTGTCACCTCCCTATCTCCCTCCTCCAACCTCCCCTCCCTTCTCTCTCCCTCCTGTCACCTCCCTATCTCCCTCTTCCAGCCTTCCCTTCCCTCTCTCCCTCCTCCACCCCCCTTCCTCCCGCTCACCTCCGCCCGCCGAGCGATTGGCGTCTGCCGCCGCCGCTGACGCTGTGCGCAATATGTTTAATGTATGTACACAGTGTTATGATGATTGCCCGGCAAACAGGGAAGTTTTCGTCTTTATCCTCAGAGGCAGAGTTTGAGGACGGGCGGCCGGGCGGGGAAGGGAAAACACTGCGGGCGGGGAAGGGAGACGGAGGGGAGAGCGATGAAGATGAGGATAAGGATAGCCGTAAACAGAAAGAGGGAAAGAATTGGGGGAAAAAAGGCAGGAGGAAGAATCCATGAAAAAAAGGGTGTGCGCTAAAGTTGGTCAGGTGAGTTGGTCAGCGAGTTGTAAACAGGGAAAAATAGGGAATGTTGCTTGTGAGAAAGAAGCGAAAACTGAACGACAGTAGGAATAAAGAGATGAAAAGAGGAGTAGATGGAATAAACAAAGGGGAATCGGAGGAGATACTTCTGCAAAGGACAGACATTTGCAACAGGAAGAATGGTGAAAGTAACCGAAGAGAGAGAAACGAGACTAAGTTGAATGAAAGTCGAAGTAAAAAAAAAAAAAAAAAAAAAAAAAAAAAGCGAATATATAGAATAAGCAAAGGGGAAACGAGGGGACACGGTTGACACGTTAAACGGTTTAAACTTCCTTTTCTTTGGTCGGTTTTCACTTTCGCCGCACGCCCTCGCATTAAGCGTTTGTACATGAAGAAGCGATCCCACTGCAATATTGCATTTGCATAGTTTGTTTCAACGTGAGTGAAAGGTGTAATTAACCAAAGTATCTAGACAACGTTTTTAAAACTTTATTCTCATTTTTTTTTTTTTTACCACTATTGCGTGTACACTTAGTGTAAATGTAGTTTAGCCAGTTCGAGGTTGGTTGTTTGCTGCTGTGCATATACTTACACGTAGAAACTCAAACACACACGCTCGCACGTGTGTGCTTGAGTTTATAATACAAAACATACACTCACACACACACACACGGACACACACACACACACACACGGACACACACACACACACACACGGACACACACACACACACACACGGACACACACACACACACGGACACACACACACACACACACACACACACACACACACACACACACACACACACACACACACACACACACACACACACACACACACACATACACATACACATACACATACACATACACATACACATACGCACATGCACATACATTACTCCAGACTATTGCAGGATTGCTATTATTGTGTCGAACAAGAACTTTAGGTAATTTTACTGATTGACTAAGTATGTAGGCAGCCAAGCAATACCTAGATGTATATATCTTGGAAAGTTGGTACAAATGTATTGCAAATTGTTTTGCGCATATTTTTATACACTTTTTGCTTGCTCTTCCGCACACATACACGCGCTTGCACACATGTACGCACGCACAAGTATTCTACACAAACACGCGCGCGCGCAGCTGCACATATACATTCACGCTTATTAAAAATAGCCGACTCGAGAAGATGAATTCAGACAGTAAGAAACTCTATTTGCTTTGGCAGCCGTGCTGTTTGCCTCACTTCGTTTTTTTTTTTTTTTTTTTTTTTTTTTTTTGTGTGTGTGCGTGTTTGAGTGTAAGTGTGAGTGTGTGTGTTTGTATGTATATGGTGTTTTATACCTTGTGTTTATGCATATATGACTGCGTGTAGGTGGGTCTGATCAGACGGCAGTCGTGATCAGTCCGGCTAGAGTTTGGCGCCGAGGGCGGA
>NC_061852.1:6736685-6739185 GCF_019202785.1 Penaeus chinensis | reverse complement strand
TAAAGATCATTAATGAAGAGAATTTCCATATATACTTAGACAAAAATGATTAATTAAGAGGATTTCCTTATGTACTCCGCGAAGGAAAACGGTCAAACATTTGCTTGTTGTTGTCGAAAAAGTATGACAGTGGAAAAATGACGAGGGTGTTATGTTCCTGAATAATTATGATCATAAAAAAGACACAAGACGAAAATAGCGAAGGAGATAAAAGAAAAGAAAGCAGAGATAACGAGAACACCAACGATGGCGGCGGCACTGAGAAGCAGAAAGAATGTCACAGCCAGCAGTCACTGTTGTCAAGAGAGAGATAAAGCTGTCAGCTCTGAGGCTAAGGAGGAGGGAGGTGGAGGGGAGGAGAGGGGGAAGGGGGTGGAGGGGAGGAGAGGAGGAAGGGGGTGGAGGGGAGGAGAGGAGGAAGGGGGTGGAGGGGAGGAGAGGAGGAAGGGGGTGGAGGGGAGGAAAGGAGGAAGGGGGTGGAGGGGAGGGGAGGGGGAAGGGGATGGAGGGGAGGAGAGAGGGAGGGGGTGGAGGGGAGGGGAGGGGGAAGGGGATGGAGGGGAGGAGAGGGAGGAAGGGGGTGGAGGGGAGGAAAGGAGGAAGGGGGTGGAGGGGAGGAGAGGAGGGAGGGTGGTGGGGAGGAGAGGAGGAAGGGGGTGGAGGGGAGGAGAGAGGGAGGGTGGTGGGGAGGAGAGGAGGAAGGGTGGAGAGAAGGAGAGAGGAAGGGTGGAGGGAAGGACGAGAGAGAAGGAGGGTGTAGAGAAGGAAGGGAGAGAGTAGTGGCACAGAGAAGGAAGGAAGGAGGGTGAGTGGTGGGAAGGAGAAAAAGCGCTGAGGTGGAAGGGAGGAAGGGAAAAGGGGAAGTGGAGCGAGGAAAATTGAGGGTAGAGGGTGGCTGAAGAGAAGGAGAAATGAGGGAAGATGGAGTGAGAAGCAAGAGAGGAGGGTAGCGACGAAAATAGGGGATGCATGGGTATTTTATAGCTGTTCGGAGAGACCTTTGTCCTGCTGGTGTTAGATTGCCCCGCCCACCTGGTTAACTGACCTTAGGTGCGGGCGGGGGCGGGGGCGGGGGCGGGCGTACGCGGCGAGAGGAATTGAACGCAGTGTTAGTGCGTGGGAGTGGGAGGGGGGGAGGGGAAAAAGAAAAAGAAAAAGAAAGGGAAAGGAAGAGGAAGAGGAAGAAGAAGAAGAAGGAGACAAAGTCCAACAACAAGGTCTTTTGACGCTGCTGCTGACAAAAGATACCAAAATGGAAAAAAAAGAGAAATCTACGACTAGTCAGACATCAAGAAAAGGGTGAAAATAACGACGTCCCAAGATTCTCGCCGGGTCTTGGAAGAGCGCAGAGATTCCTAGAAAAGGCACAAATTAGTCGGCGGGGAGGGGGGGAGGGAGGATGGGGGGGGTTGACTCTTCACACGTCATACCATACCATTAACCATTAACGCTGATCATTAGGCCGAGACCTTTTTCTTTTGTTATTCTTTTAATAGACCCATTTAGGTTTCAACCTTTTATTACACAGAGGCGAGACCGGTTCGGAAGGAAGGAAATCTATATTTTTTTTATTTTTTCTTTCTTTCTTTCTTTCAAACCAGTTCCTTGTCTGCCCTACTTTCCCTTCCCCCGCCACCGCCTCCTGCGCCTTCCACTTTGATTTCTTCCTTTGGTGCGTTTTCAATGCTTTACTTCAACTTCATTCATTGGCACGACTTTCCTCGCTCTTCGCCTCCTCCTGCACCCTCTCTTTCTTTACCGCCTGCTGCTCTTCCTACTCCTCCCCCTTCCACCTCCTCATTCTTCTACCCCTCCTCCTCCCTCTCCTCCTCCTCCTCCTTTTCCTCTTCCTCCTCCTCCTCCTCCTCCTCCTCCTCCTCCTCCTCCTCCTCCTCCTCCTCCTCCTCCTCCTCCTCCTACTCCTCCCCCGATTCCTCCTCCTCCTCCTACTCCTCCCCCGATTCCTCCTCCTCCTCCTCCTTTTCCTCTTCCTCCTCTTCCTCTTCCTCTTTCTCTTCCTCTTCCTCTTTCCCCTTCTCCACCTCCTTTTCCTCCTCGTCGTCGTACCGGCTTTCGTAATTCTTTTCACATAATGTAATCTGGATCGGGCGGGCCTCGCAGCGCCGTTCCCGCCCGTCCACTTGTGATTTTAATGAAGGCAATGAGTTCGATTTAATTAATTTCCCTTGATTTTAAAGATCTCAAAAGACGTCGACCATAGCGGAATAATCGTCTCTCTCTCTCTCTCTCTCTCTCTCTCTCTCTCTCTCTCTCTCTCTCTCTCTCTCTCTTTCTCTTTCTCTTTCTCTTTCTCTTTCTCTTTCTCTCTTTCTCTCTTTCTCTTTCCCTCCCCCTCCCTTTACCCCTTCTCTCCCCCCCCCCTCCCTCTCAGATAGATAGATTGATACGATGGAAAGGCAAATGGATCTTATTTGCTGTATATACACTATTATTGTACTTTATTGGTTTGTTGTTTCTTGGAGGGAGCTTAGCTTTGCGT
>NC_061852.1:6696685-6716685 GCF_019202785.1 Penaeus chinensis | reverse complement strand
TCATTATCATCATCATCATCATCATTATCATCATTAACGTCATTAAACTTTTACATTATTTTTTGCATTTATTTCGGTCTGTTTCAATTAGACGGATATCCTCTAAATTCATTCAAATTATTTTTCTGTTCATTAAAAAAAGCCAAAAAAAAACAAAAAAACTAAGCACTGCTTTTCAAACAAATTTTTGAAAACTAATAACGAGCACATGATTGAGGACTTGAGCCAAGGAGGTATTTACTAAGCATGAAAATTTATCCCGGACATTTTGATGATATCCGGTGACTTTCTTGAAAAAAAAGGGAAGAAAAAAAGAAAAGGGAAAAAAACAAAAAAACTGAGGGAGAGAGAAAAAAAAGAAGAAAAACGGAAAAGTTTTCTTTATGAAAGGCCTACATTAGAATTGCAAATGACTTCACAGATTATAATGCATGTATTTCTGGAGCTCGACCTCTCTCCCTCCTTTTCCTCCCCCTCCCTCCTTCCCTCCCCTCCCCTCCCCTCCCCTCCCCTCCCCTTCCTCCCTCCTTCCCTCCCTCCTTCCCTCCTTCCCTCCTCGCCTCCCTCCTTCCCTCCTCGCCTCCCTCCTTCCTCCCTCCTTCCTCCTTCCCTCCCTCCTTCCCTCCCTCCTTCCTCTTTCTGCGTTCGCCAGCGAGATTTTGTACCCTCCGCGCGCGAGACAATTTAGGCGACAGCGCGAGGGTGAATCGGCGAACGGGGCGGCGAGGGGGGGGGGGGGGGGGTCGGCCATTCCTCAGGTGATTGGAGAGTTTCGTTCGAGTCTGTCCCGAGTGCCATGGGTCAGGGATCTTCCGTTTTGAGTCTTGCCCCTCCTATACCTTCTGTTTTTACTTTTTTTTTTTATTTATCTTTTTCCATGTCGTGCCCGTCCTTTTTTATTTTTTCGTGATCTATATATTTTTTTCATCTCTTCTCTCTTCTCTTCTCCCCTCCCGTTCCCTCCCTTCCCTCCCTCATCCTCCCTCATCCTCCCTTTCTTCTTCTCCCTCCCGCTCTCCATCCCTCATTCTCTCTCCCTCTCTCTCCCTCTCCCTCTCTCAGCGGCTCTCTTCTCGTGTCGCTCAGCGCCAAGCAAGTCGCTCTCGACCGACCGAGGAACCGGCGTTTAGGGCAAATATGCGGACTAATGAGGTTTTATTGGATAGCAGCGCGGTTGGCAGGTGGGATTGGCCGGACGGGGCTGCCATGATTGGTATTAGGCAGGTGGGATTGTGGTGGGGAGCCGGGCTGATATTGGGGTCACGAATGGAAGGGGAGGGATGTTGCCTTGTGCTTTGAGCTTCAGTCGGCTTGTTATTCTCGTATGTATATGTGTGTGTGTGTTTATATATAATATATAATATATATATATATATATATATATATATATATATATATATATATAATATATATATATGTGTGTGTGTGTGTGTGTATGTATGTATGTATGTATGTATGTATGTATATGCACAAATATACAATAATATACTGGTACTGACTGTACAATATAATATTCTACTACAATTATTTTATAATCAACAATACTACACCGTAGTACAGTATGCTGTCCTGTTCTGCTATACTATAAGATATAAAACACTATCCTATACAATACTGTTTTATGCTTTGCTTCACTATATCGTCACACACTGTACTTTACTATAGTGACTTATCTTTATTAACAGTGCTATACTGTATGTGTCAGGAGAAGTGTACCGGGGCGTATATCTATGGGCGCGTGCATATGCAACCGCGTGCAATATGCACATTAGCCATTTATAACAATCCATCAACGTCTGTCTCCAGCCTGTTAGGGAATGCTTGCAATCACCGTGAGGCGTGCAATATGTCAGGCCGTCGGGAGCAAAGATGTTAATCGCAAAAGACATTGCAGAGTTATTGCATTGTTGACGTATTTTTCTGATGCGTTATATTATCCGGTCTTTTTTTTTTCTGGAATAATTAAGGACAGGTGTTAATGGCACGATCGTGGCAGGCTGTAATTTCAAAAATATTTTCGTGTAATTGTTTTATGTAAAACCCCCAGATATAATTGGCTTGAGCATAACCTCGCCTAATTGGTAACGCTGTGACAGGTATAATTGATATAATTATGACTACCGTAATTGAGAATGTAATTACGAAATTAGCTATAGGTATGATTCAGTGATGCCCTGACTCTTCCCCGGCGGAGGTCGAGAGCGAGTGGGCACAGCGGGGAGGGGGTGAGTTGGAGGGGGGGGGGGGTAGCTTGCGCAGTATTGGAGTGACTAATATGGCTGTGTGTGTGTATAGGCATGTATGTGTATATGCATATACATGCACTGCGCACACACACACACACACACACACACACACACACACACACACACACACACACACACACACACACACACACACACACACACTCTCACTCACACACTCACACGCACGCACTCTCACACACGCACATATATATATATATATATATATATATATATATATATATATATATATTATATGTGTGTATGCACATACAGGTATATGCCCATTATTAATGCCAAGCATTCACTCACTCCCACCTTTGCACGGGATGCCAGCAGCCAAAATAGCCAGATATTATTATTTAGAGAATTGTTTTAAATGAGCATTGGACTATTGAAATGGAATGCAGCGCCGCAGTTAGGAATGCTAACTTTTGCCTTTTGATTTATGATCATTTGTCATCCATGGCAGTTTGTCATCGTTTGGTATTGAACTCGAAAGGAATAAAAAGGTTTTGTAAATGATTCCAGAATGTCGCTTTGAAGTGCGAATATTCTACATTAAATAAAAATATGTCACTGATAAAAGCGATGGATTTAGTCCTTGATCGTTCTCCTGTTAAAGGGATTATCCGGAAGGAACAAGAAATTGTGTTTACGCTTGTGGTTCTATTAGAATAAGCTTATGTGTATATTGGTGATCAGTTTTTTTTTTTTTTTTTATTATTAATTGGTTATTTGTGATTAATTTCGCCTTCCTGCTTGCATGTGAATGTTTTGTTGATTTAGGAGCCTTATTCTTTCTACTTTCCGTAGTTGTTAATTTCTTGTGATTATATTGACTGCATCTTGCTGGAAATCCTGTTGGCTCCCCGAGAACCCTTTCACCAACCGTAGACAGAACAACCAGGCTGCTTGACAACCAGGCTGATCTGCATTGCTTGGCCGCGCGTGCCTTCGCTCCCTCTCCCTATCGATGAGCTCATGCCAAGCGGCCATCGGGCGTGCGGCGCAAACAAGTGTGATGCTCATTTGTTCCTGGGAAATTTAGCGATATCCCTTTTGTGTTCCGTTTTCGCCCGTGGACTGCGGTTTACGGGCAAAAGGTTTAGCGCGCGCCGAATAATGTATGAATACGTGGGTTTTGGCGGTAATAGTGGTAGTTGGCTGGATATGAAGGTTTATTATTTTAGGAAATGAATTTACGCTCGTGTTCGCAGGTGCAGCCTCGCCTGTGCCGGCGCGCATTATCAGACATTTGTAACGGCAAATCCTTGCCTTAAAGCTCTATTACCCAGCCGTTGGCTGTAAGGACGGCCGCTTCACGCAACGCGCGGCACCCGAGCTCCTTTTGAAATGCTCGCCCGGAACTTGGTTTATCATTGATGAGAACTTTGAGAAGGATCGGCAGTTCATTTTTCCCAAGAGATTGGCTGGCGGCCTCTGGACGCGGTGATCGCGCTTCCCTTGGGGGAGTGCGTCGTCGGGGTCGTCTGAGACGTTTCATGGATGAAGGTACGCACGCACACACGCAATCACAAACATAGACGCACAACACTCACACGTGCAGAAACACCATCTTTCTGTTTTCTCTCTCATTTTTCGTCTTCTTTTTTCATCCTTTCTCTCATTTCTTCAGTGTCATTTTCTTACTTCCGTTAGAGAAAAATCAAGCAAGTAATTAACCAATCGAGTACGCAAATAAAAGCGAATGTGAACAGCCTGGGAAACGCGTTGGCTGGAAGGCGAGGAAGCAAGCAAGCAGAAAGAGTCAACATGCAAACAGCGATGCAAGCTAGCAGTGGACGAGGCAAGGAATGAAGAAAGCAAGCAGAAACAGTCAACAAACAAACAGTGAAGCAAGCCTACCGCGATGAAGCCAGCCTGTTGTGATGCAAAAGCCAGTAGTGAGTGAAGCAAGTAATGAGGCAGGCCAGTAGAGAGAGTAAACACGCAAACATTGAATAAACTATTAATAAAGTAAGCCAACAGTGAGGGAATCAAGTAAAGAAACAAAAAAGCAAGAAGAGTAAACAGTCAAATATGGCAAGCCAGCAGTGAGTGAAGCAGGTAATGAAGCAAATAGTGAAGCATGCCAGCAGCGAATGAAGCAAGGAGTGAGGCAAGCTAGCAATGAAACAAGCGAGGTGGAAGAGCAAGTTTGTAGGGAATGAAGCAAGCTGTGAAACGAGCATATGATTAATGAAGCAAGCCAACATGGAATGAAGCAAGCAGTGAGGCAAGCCCGGTTGCGGGAAGGCCGTGCTAGAGGCGAGGGCGCAAAGGCAGCGACGCTTGTATCGGGAGAAAGTTATTCGCGTCGCCTGATAAATGGCGCGGCGAGGTCAACAAACGATCAGCTTGTAGACGCTAATTACTTGTAAAGATTGATTACGCCTTTCTGCCGTTTCATCTCCCGCCTCTCCTGCTCTCTTTGCCTCTCCCCTCTCTCTCTCTCTCTCTCTCTCTCTCTCTCTCTCTCTCTCTCTCTCTCTCTCTCTCTCTCTCTCTCTCTCTCTCTCTCTCTCTCTCTCTCTCTCTCTCTCTCTCTCTGTGTGTGTGTGTGTCACGTTTTTGCATGTATTGGAAGGCCCAATGTGATGTCCTCTTCTCTCGTCTTTCTCTTCTTCCCCTCTTCCTTCCCTCTCTCCTTCTTCTCCCCCCTTCTCCTCCTACTCCCTCCGTCCCTCCCTCCCTTCCTCTCACCCTCCCTTCCTCTCACCCTCCCTTCCTCTCACCCCCACAACCCGGATCACCCATTGATCTTCGTCCTCTCGAACCTCTAAAGTAATTATTCCATTGTTGTTGTTCCATGCTTGTACCACGCGGCCTCGGGAAAAGCCAGCCGCCAGCCCGCCTCGTATACCCGCCAACCCGCCCACTTCGTCTATCCGCCCAGGCGCACGCCCACCCGCCTCGTCAGCCCGAAAGCCCCTCTTGCCTCGTCTATCCGCACGCACGCCTACTTCGTCTAACCGCTTCGTCTACTCGCTTCGTCTACCCGCTTCGTCTACCCGCTTCGTCTACCCGCTTCGTCTACTCGCTTCGTCTACCCGTTTCGTCTACCCGCTTCGTCTTCCCGCTTCGTCTACCCGTTTCGTCTACCCGCTTCGTCTACCCGCTTCGTCTACCCGCTTCGTCTACCCGTTTCGTCTACCCGCTTCGTCTACCCGCTTCGTCTACCCGTTTCGTCTACCCGCTTCGTCTACCCGCTTCGTCTACCCGCTTCGTCTACCCGCTTCGTCTACCCGCTTCGTCTACCCGCTTCGTCTACCCGTTTCGTCTACCCGCTTCGTCTACCCGCTTCGTCTACCCGTTTCGTCTACCCGCTTCGTCTACCCGCTTCGTCTACCCGTTTCGTCTACCCGTTTCGTCTACCCGCTTCGTCTACCCGCTTCGTCTACCCGCTTCGTCTACCCGTTTCGTCTACCCGCTTCGTCTACCCGCTTCGTCTACCCGTTTCGTCTACCCGCTTCGTCTACCCGCTTCGTCTACCCGCTTCGTCTACCCGTTTCGTCTACCCGCTTCGTCTACCCGCTTCGTCTACCCGCTTCGTCTACCCGTTTCGTCTACCCGCTTCGTCTACCCGCTTCGTCTACCCGTTTCGTCTACCCGCTTCGTCTACCCGCTTCGTCTACCCGTTTCGTCTACCCGCTTCGTCTACCCTAGGGAATGGAAAAACGGAAGAAGGGGAAAATAAAAGCAGGAAAGCAGGGAGGGGAGGGGAGGGAATCAGCAGGTCAGCAGTTGCCGCGGCGAAAAGCTTACTGAACGACTTGAATTATTCCGAGAAGGAAGGGAGGACCAGCAGGGGGGGGGGTGGGTACCATCGAAATCTCTTATCTATATTGATATTGGAGACCACGTCGATCACAGTGGAGTGGAGGGAAGGGGAGGGGATGGGAGGGGAAAGGAGGGGACGGCAAGGGGAGGGGAAGGGAAGAGAGGGGAGGGGAAGGGAGGGAAAGAGGCCAGAACAGAAAGGGAAGAAGGAGAGTGCGATATAGATGAAAGGAGAGGACAAACCTACGGGAATGACTGTCACTTTTCCCGATTTGCCAAATTCAGAAGAAGAAAAAGAAGAAAGGAAAAGAAGTAGAAATAGAAAAAGTAGAGGAATAAGATTTATGATAATAATAATAATGATAATAATAATGAAAATAATAATAATGATAATAATAATGATAATAATATTAATGATAATAATAATAATAATAGTAATAATATTAATAAGAAGGAGAAGAAGAAGAAAAAGGAGAGGAAGAGTAGAAGGCAATATCCCGAACGATCCGTCACGCGGCGCGCGCGGAGGAATAGCCCCGCGCGCGTCACTCGCTCCTCGTGATTTACGGCGTCCCCCCCCCCCCCCCCCCATCGCGAGATGCCGCCGCCGAAAACTAGATTATTTTATCATATTTTTCCTGGTGTCCCTCAGTCTTCTCCTTTTTTTCTGTTTCTCTCTCTCTCTCTCTTTCTCTCTCTCTCTCTCTCTCTCTCTCTCTCTCTCTCTCTTTCGGTTTTTTCTTTTCTTGAGATCTTGATTTATATCTTTAATTTTCTTGAGGTGGAGGAGGGAGAGTGGGTGGGAGGGGGGAGGGGGGAGTGATCGAGTTTTTGGAAGTCTTGAGTTATGCAGATATATGATTTTGTTTATATTCATTATTGTTATTATTGTGATTATTTTATTGTTTTTATTAATATTATTATTATTATATAATTGTTTTATTATTTTTATTATTGTTATTATTATTATTGTTGTTTTGTTGTTGTTATTATTATTATTGTTATTATTATTATTATTATTATTATTGTTATTCTTTTATTATTTTAATTTCTGTTCAGGTATAGGAATAATTATTTTTTCAGTGTTCAAGGGAAGGAATTGAAATCAGGTTGAGAGTTATATATTTGATAGATAAATTCTACTGTTCGTCTTTTTGGGAAACTCAATCAAGATTTCAGGTTGCTTGGTTGTCCTTTGGAGAACTGCAGTGCTTTTATTTTATTAAATTTATCTTTGATGTTTTATCTTATCAAAATCTTGTATTTTATCGTTTATTTTTTTTTTTATCTTACCAAAATCTTGGAATTATGACCTACAAGGAAGTGCTTCGAGGGGCTTGAAGCAAGACATATTAGGCCTTCCGTCATTAGTTAAAAGGTGTACCTGGAGCATGGAATGTTCTGGCAGATGTCGCTCGCCAAAATGCGCCTCAGCATGGAGTAAAAGAGGGTGGAGGTTGACTTGACTTGCTTTGGCTTTACTTAAGGGAAATTATGCTATCCATTTTATTTTTCGAGCGAATTGCTGCATCCGGCGTATGAGAAAAGCACCTGAAAACGAAGCAAAAGAGAGAAAAAAAGGATGAAGAGGCGGAGACCAGGCAGAACGCTCAAAGACACAGGCACAAAGGGTAGATCAAGGTTTAGTAAGCTTAGGATTTCCCCGTCCCGCCTCCTCCCCCCCCCCCCCCCTCTATGCCACCCCTCCTCTACATCCTCCTACTTACCGTGTACCTCCCTTTCTCCCTCCCTCGCTTTATCCTCCTCCCCTACATCCACCTACAGTATTCCCATCTCCCCTACCTTCCTCCCTCTCTACGTACCCCCCCCCCCCCCAACAAATGAGCCTGTCGGGGCCGAAAGAATGATATTGTTGAGCAGCCGCGTAAGCCGGGCGGCCTCCCCTTCGCAAGGACGCTTGAGCCGGCATCTGAGGCTGTGACAAGTTTCTTCCGGATAACAGACATGATCGGATTAAGGCGGACAGTGGTCGCTCCTGGAATTGGGGTGCGGGATGCGGTGGGGGCGGGTGGGGGGGGAGAGGGGAGGAGGTGGGTAAAGATTGGGAGAGGGTTTAGGGATTGCTTCACTGTGTTAGCGGGTGTGGGTGGGTGGTTGGGGGGGAGGGGGATTAATGCTGGTGGAGTGGGTTGCAGCTCTTTGAGTTTTGTGTTTATATGGGCGGTTGAGTGAAAGCTCGCTCGCTCACTCACTCAACTCACTCACTCTCTATTTCTCTGTCTATCTACCTATTTATTTCTCTCTCTATCTGTCCATAGACGATTAATATGAATGCCAGGTAATTTATGTATAGAATACTTAAACGCTTTAGAAAGAGGCACTCAGGATCCATGTGCAGAAATGTTCAACTTGCATGAGTTTCCGGCAATAATATGACAAATGACAGGAAATTCAAATCTTAGAATCAATGCAGTTGATATGGAAACAAAACTACTTTTAAGCTTTCCTTTTTTTTTTTTTTTTTTTTTTAAATAGACCACTATAATGTTAAGAAATCTGATACAGCGGGGAAGTATATTCAATATGTACGTTTTGTTCTAGTCTAAAATAACTCCGGGCGGGGGGATTGTGCTCGAGACGTATTGTGTGCTTAAATCGCTGATACAATGTACGTTATTGATGGACACGGATGAAGGTTGTAGGAGTGTGTGTGTGGGGGGGGGGGGGGTATTTTGTGTGATGCAAGAGGGATGGTTTGAACTCAGTGGTAAAAAGAAATATGATCGTGAAACTGATATTGTTGGTGATGATAATGATGATTTGAGATGGTTATGATTGTGATTTTGATGATGGTGATGGTAATGATGAACCTTCATGGTGATGGTAATACTATGAACTATAACGCTCTCCATTTATGCTACGGATTAAAAAAAAGAAGAAGTAAAACAGCGTTGGTAAAGATGGAAAGGGGAAGCATAGAGCGTAGAAGAGGAACGGTATTGAGTGCCATGAATATCAGCATAATAAAGACGGAGTGCCGGGGACGAGGTTGTTAAAAGGCAAAGTTGCAAGGCAAGCGGTTGCGTTGTGTGTGTGGTGAGAAGCCGTTTTATGTCAACCTGGAATAGTACGAGTTTATTAGTGATCCCCTCTTCCCTTTCCTATTGCTTCTTCCCTCCCTCCTCCTATCTTCCTCCCTCCTTCCTATCGCCTTTTTCCTCCCTCCTTCCTATCTCACTTCACCTCCCCTTTCCCTTCTCTCTCCCCATCGCCTCTTCCCTTCCCCTCATCACTTCCCTCCCCTATCGCCTCTTTCCCTTCCTATCGCCTCTTCCCCTCCCTCTTCCTCTCCCTATCGCCTCTTCCCCTTCCTATCGCCTCTTCTCCTCCCTCTCTCACCTTGCCCCCTTTCCTCCCCCTCCTCCTCCCCACTCCCCTCCTTATTTACTAGTCGCGTGTGCGTTGAATGTGTTGTTAATTGCTTTTATCTCGCTTCACTGTTCCTCTTTTACTCGTAGATTATACTTCATATTAATTTTATGCTACACGTTCACTCCGCCTTTTCTTTTTACTCCTCCTCCTATTAATTATACATTTAGTTGTATTTGCATGTTGTTGTTTCTTTTTGTTCTTCCTCCCGGTTATAGTACGCCTGCAACAATAACAAGTTGTTATTGTTGCTGATGTCATTGGCTTTGTTTTTGTTGGTGTGATGGTATTGTTGTCGTTGTTGGTGGCATTGTTATTGTCGTCGTTATTGCTGCTGTTGACATTGTATTTATTAGTGGAGGTATTGTTATTGTCGTCGCCGCCGTTGTCATTGTTATTATCCGTGTACGCGTCTCCATAGGGATCCGAGGAAGTCACCGGTGAGACATTACACGCAGTACGCGAGAAGACAGCCAGATCCTGTGGAAATGTTTATTACTCGAGAGGGGCGACGTCATGAGCCGGCGAGGTGGAGGGGGGGGGGGGGGGGGAGGGGGGCCGGAATGGGGCGTGACAGCGCGTGGAGGATAGGAATTTGGAAGGGAGGTAGTAATCATGAGGAGGCTTATTATGGTTATGATGGCGATAGAAAGAACGGTTGGATGTTGATAGTAGTGATGATGATGCTTGTAATAATACTGAGATAGTGATATTAATACTGAGATTGATGAAAATTATGATAATAATAATGATGATATGATGGTAATAGTAATAATATTTTGCTAATAAAAATGATAATAAGGATGATGAAAATTATGATAAAAAATATGATAATAACAACAATAATAAAATGTAATGATGACAGTGGTGATGATAACAACAACAGTGTAGATAGTAATGGTGTGATGCTAATATTGATATGGCAATGACGATGGTGGCAGTGGTAATAGTGATGATAACCATAATGCTTATAATGAAATGAATAGTAAAATGAAGTTAAATATAGAATGTGATATGCTTGGAATATCAGCCTTCTACCCCATCGTTGCTGCTTCATTTCCAGCGAGACGCCCACCCGCCCACCCTCCTTCCCTCCACTCCTGGGAAGAGCCCCACCTTTCCACCCTCCTCTTCCATCTACTCCTCCCTCCCTCCTATGAACAGACCCATTTTCCACCCTCCACTTCTCCCTCCCACTAAGAAACCCCCCTGCCTCTACCCTGCATTACCCCCCCTCCCCTTCCAACATCCTCATGCCTCACTCCCCTACCCCACCCAGCCAGCCTGCCCCCCTCCCCGCCTGCCTTCCTCCCCGCCCGCCCCCCTCCCCGCCCTCATCCGTCGTAACGCCAGCAGCGCGCGCGGGATTCCGTGTGAAGACGCCCGGGAAAGATTTATAAAAGACGTGTAGGAGGATCTTAAGGTGTCCGGCGAGGCTCCTCCGGGCTGAGCCTCCAGGATCTCAGCCCGCCAGGTCCTCGTGGGTCCTGGTCGCAGGGGGGGGGAGGGGGGGTAGAGACAGGGGGAGTTGGAAAGGGTGGGAATTGAGGTAGGGGCAGGAATAATGACAAAGAAGAGAAGAGAAAAAAAAGAAGACGGAAGAGAAAGAGAAAAAGAGAAAGAGCTGAAGATGGGGAGTGTATTACCACCCACCCCCTGTAGGGGAGGAGGTTGGGGGAGGATATTGCACTTAAAGATATATTGTGAGAGAGGGGGGAGAAGAAAAAAAGAGAATATATATATGTATATATATATGTATATAAATATGTATATGTATATATATATATATGAGAGAGAGAGAGAGAGAGAGAGAGAGAGAGAGAGAGAGAGAGAGAGAGAGAGAGAGAGAGAGAGAGAGAGAGAGAGAGAGTGTGTGTGTGTGTGTGTGTGTGTGTGTGTGTGTGATTGAGGGAGTGCGTGCGAGCGTGCGTGTCTACCTGCCTGTATCTGTCAGTCTGTCTGTGCATATCTCCACCATGTTCGCAGCAACGCATGATATTCCATATTCAGTCTCGCTCGCCTGTTTCCCGTCATGTGTCAAAGCGGCTTGATCGACATCCGCCCGTCGTCACTGCGCACAAAACCTCGTTAATTTTGCGTCTTGCCACCAGGCTTATTATTATTTTTCTCTTATCCTTTTTTTATTGTTTTCTTGTTTTTCTTTCTTTTTTATTGTCGTCGTCGTTGTTGTTTTTTTGTTATCGTAGTTGGAATAGTAGCTGTAGTATAAGTAGTAGTAACAATAGTTTCTCACTGGAGTATCGATAGTAGAAGTAGTTATAGTAATACCAGAGTAATAGTAGTTATGGTTATTGTTGTAGCAGCTATTGTCGCTGTCGCATTACCAGCTGTTGTTGTTGCTGCTGCTGTGCGTTCCACGATATCAATAGCTCCTTCGCCTTCTCGATCCTCGATCTCAACCCTTCTAAGTTTCCTCGTAAAATCTTGGCTGGAGCGTTTATGCTTATATAATGCGTGGGCGGCTGCTGTTTCTTCTCGCAAGAGCTTGTTCCTCGACGGCATTGGCGACGTGTGCATGCGCCTGCTGGGCTTGGGTTTCCATTATGCCTCTCTCTCCCCAGGTTTATTCAGTTACCGATGTTCTTGTTGATTTTATTCCCGGTTACCCTCTCTCCCTCTCATTTTTTTTTCTTGGCTCATTTTCTACGGTTATGGAAGCGTGTAGAAGGGGCCTTCTTCAAGGAAATTTAACGGCTACTGACTTGTCATGTCTACGCTCCTCCTCTTTGAAACTCACCACCCAGCGATGCCAGTTAAGAACCGCCTGTTTCGAGCTGTTTCGGCTCCCGGATCCGAAACACAAGTAGCGGCCGTGTGTTTCGGATAAGTGGAGTCGAAACAAGTGATTCGCATTGGCTACGCTGATTGGGGAAGTTGGAGTAGACTGTACTTTTTTTCTTCTTCATTTTCTTCTTCTTCTTCTACTTCTTCTTCTTCATCATCTTCTTCATCATCTTCTTCATCATCTTCTTCTTCTTCATCTCCTTCTTCTTCTTCGTCTTCTTCTTCTTTATCATCATCATCATCACCATCATCATCATCATCATCATCATCATCATCATCATCATCATCATCATCATCATCATCATCATCATCATCATCATCATCATCATCATCATCATCATCATCATCTTCTTCTTCTTCTTAGGTTGACGCTGTGTCGCTACTTTTTTCTCCCGCCTCGTCAAGTGTAAACGGCGGGTGTACCTTCTTCCTTTCATCTTGATTTCACAGTGTCTGCTCTTCCTCCTTTGCTCTTTCCCCTTTCCTCTTGCCATTTGCAATTTTCTCTTTGTGTTCTCGCTTCCCCATTTAACTCGTCTTGTCTTACTTCTCAAATTATGTATATTTTTCCCCCGTTTATAACCGTTCAGTGTTTGGGTAACGCGCATTTTTTTGTACATTTTTTTTTTTCTCGTGTTTTATGCCGGTTTCATCTCTTTCCAGCCAAAGAAAACGGGGGGAAAATATCATAGTTTTCCCTTCGCTGTATTTTGCTTCTCGTCGGCGCCATTTTCTTTTTCGTTCCCCATTTTCTTTAATCTTTCTTAGTTGGGCGGTAACAACGTCGTTGCCTGTGTTATATGGCTATTGTTCTATTAGGTCTAAAATGTCGCGGATTGCCTGGTTTTGCGTCTTTTTTGTGTGTTTCTATATTAGGTACCAGTGGATATTAAGCTTTGTTTGTTTGGTTGTGTTTTTGTTTTTTTCATTACCTCCCTTCTTCCCTCCTCTCTTTCTCTTCCCTCCCTCTTACCCTCCCTCCCTCTTTCTCCTCCTTTCCTCCCACCCTCCCTCAGCCCCCATACCTCCCTCCCTCCCTCCCTCCCTCCCTCCCTCCCTCCCTCCTCCCTCTTCCCTCCTCGCTTCTCCCGTCCCTCCATCTTTCCATCTCATTTTCTCTTCTCCACCAGCTCCTCACTAATTCCACATCTCCACTCTCCTCTTCCACCTCTCCCCCCACTCACCGCCTCCACTTCAGCCACACTCCACTTTCCACTAACCGCCGCCATTCCACCGCCTCCACAAGCGATTATTTCAGCTGTTGTTGTTTTTCTCTTCTCTTCTTTCTCCCATCCCCCCCCCCCCCTTTTCCCCCTTTTCTCCGGAGGATATCCCAAGATTGTCTCTTTCATTTTTTTTTTTTCTTTTTTTCTCTCTTTTTTATATTCTGTTCACCTTCCGGAGAGGTTCTTGTCCCCTCGGTTGCATCTTCATTTCAAACAGAAGATTGCAGTTTTTCTTATCTTTTTCTCTCTCTTTCTTTATTTTGAGGAAAAGGGAAAGGCTTGAGGTTAAGGTTAAAGGAGGAGAAGGGAGAGGGATAATGAAAGGGAATGGAAGAAAGCGAAGAAGAACAGGGGAAAGGAGATGAAGAAAGGGGAAAGAAAGAGCGTATGTTATATGGAGAATAGGGAAGTGAAAGAAGAGGAATAAAAGAGAAGAAAAGTAAATATAGGAAATTATCAGATATATGAAGGTAGATAAGATATGCAGATTAAATAGATATACCAAATGACTAAATCAGAATATTGGAACAATGAGGCAGACCGCAAGAGAGTCATCATCATCTATTCAATTACTCAGGTTGTTTCATTTCGTTTCTTCCCGCTTTTTTTGTCTTATCCAATCAGTTCCAACTTTTCTCCTTTTTTTTTCTTTTTCTTTTTTCCCTCCG
This sequence comes from Penaeus chinensis, assembly GCF_019202785.1. NCBI lineage: Eukaryota > Metazoa > Arthropoda > Malacostraca > Decapoda > Penaeidae > Penaeus > Penaeus chinensis. Next base: position 6,702,570 of record NC_061852.1, on the reverse strand, counting down.
TGGCTTCCCCCCCCCACCCCACCCGTCTCCATTGCTTTTTGTATTTCCCTTTAGAAACCGGAATTAATATTCGGTTTAGTGTGTGTCTTCAGCGAAGTCACGATTGCACGGGTTGAGACGAGGGAGGGAGAGAGGGGAGAGGGGGGGGGGAGAAGGTTAGGGAAGGAGGGGGAGAGAGGAGAGGGGGAAGGGGGGGGGAAGTGAGGGAGTGAGGGGAGGTAGGAGAAGGTAGGAAGAGAAGGGGGTGGGGGGAAATTAGGATAGAGAGGATGAGGAGAGGGGAGGAAGAGTAAGGAAGAGAGAGGGGATGAGGAAAGGGGAGGGATGGAAAGGAGGGGAGGTGTAGGTGTAGGGGAGGGGAGGGGAGGGGAGGGGAGGGGAGGGAGGGAGGGGAGGGGAGGGAGGGAGGGAGGGAGGGAGGGAGGGGAGGGGTAAAAAATGAGGAGAGAAAGAGATAGAGTGAGGGGAAGGGAGGGAGGGGAAGGGTAAAAGAGGAGAGGGGAGAAAGAGAGTGAGGGGAAGGGAGGGGAAGGTAGGAAGAGAGGGGGTAAGGGGAGGGGAAGGATGGATAGGAGGGAGGGGGTAAGGAAGAAGAGGAGAAAGGGGGAGAGGAGAGGGGAGGAAATTAAACCAGGAAGGGCGAAGAAGGGGTGAGGGAGGTGATAGAACAAATTATGGGAGTAGAGAGGGATGGGAAGAGGGGGGGCGGGTTAAAGAGATTGATATAAAGAAGGAAAAAAAGGGACGTTGAGAACGAGAGTGGAAAATAAAAGAGAACGAAAGAGAGAGGGGAAGAGAGTGAAAGAGTAATCGCATAGAGAGAGAAAGAGCGAGAACGAGAGCGAGTGCGAGTGCGAGAGCGAAAGATGGAATAAGAGCAAGAGAAAGGGGGTGGAAACACATTTTCAGTTTTTGCCATCATTAGCCAGATAAACTTTCTTCTGGAGAACACTGCAGTGGCGCTGTTGCTGATAAAACACGAAGGGTATGGTAATCCCGCGCTCTAAATTCATCCTAACGAAGTTCGTTCCGACGTCGTTTCTTTGGAGTCGAATTTGACATCCAACATAACTGCCGCGGATTTATGATGATGACGCAAACAACAACAACAACAACAACAATGAGCAACTCCCTCGTAAGGCAACACTCCACTTAATGCGCCTGAGATATTAAGTTGCCAAATACTAATTACTGCTTTTAAACGGATAGTCAACTTTGCAATTTTCCGACTTGTTCTTTGCTTAATGGGAAGTTGGGCTAATTTTGTATATGGACTCATTATGACGATTTCACTGCTGCGCCACACGGTAAGGATGAGGAATTTTATGTTAATATCGCGAGGTCGGTGACTCACTCGCTCGTTAACCGTTTCGCTCATTAAACCCTCTCGTTTTATTTTCACTTCGTGTGTCCCTTCCCCGTCTCTTCTTTTTTCCCTTCTTTTGTTTCTGTTGCTTGTTCCCCTCTTTATTCATATCTTCCTGTTTGGTCGGTCTCTCTCTCTCTCTCTCTCTCTCTCTCTCTCTCTCTCTCTCTCTCTCTCTCTCTCTCTCTCTCTCTCTCTCTCTCTCTCTCTCTCTCTCTCTCTCTCAGCATTGTGTCGCTGCAAATTCGCAAATGTTCATCGCAGTTGCTTATCTATTGTCATTTCCCCCAGGCTTTTGAACAGATTGTGAACGTCATTTTCGTCTTTTAATTTCCCGCGGTGATCACTTAGAAAAAAAAAATGCGCTTCGTTAATCTTCCACGAGGATGCTTCTAGAAATCGGAAAGGTTGATTAAATTATTTTGATTTCCATTCTGGTGGGGGAGACGGAGAGAGCAGAGGGGGGAGGGGGGAGGTTGAGGAGGGGGGGTGATTGTCAATAGAAGGAATGGTGGTGGGAATGGAAGGTGGAATGATTTGGTTGTTCAAATCTGTTGGTGATAGTTTGGGTTTAGGTGAGCGACTAGGTCGTTTTTTTTTCAGCTTCATCTTCACCTTCTATGTCTCTCCCTTCCCCTGCCTCGCAACTCTTCCTCTTCTCTTCCTTCTCCTCCTCTACCTTCTATCTTCCCCTCCCCCATTCCTCTGCTATTCCTCCACTATTCCCCTTCCCCCGTCACTCTTCCCCTTCCTCCCTTATTCCCTTCTTCTCCTTCCTCCCTTCCTTCTCTCTTCCCCTTCCTCCCTTCCTTCAATCTTCCCTTTCTTCCCCTCCTTCAGTCTTCCCCTTCATCCCCTCCTTCAATCTCCCCTTCCTCTCCTCCTTCAATCTCTCCCTTCCCCCCCTGCCCTCCCCCTCCCCTCCCCTCACCCCTCCCCTCCCCCTCCCCCTTCCCCTTCCCCTTCCCCTTCCCCCTGCCCCAGACTGTTCCCAAACCGAGCCATTGCTCTTGGCTCTCAACTTTCCATATAACTTGATGGTCCTTCTTGTTTGACTTGATAATCTCTCCGCGGCGGTCAAGTCTCCTCTCCCTGACTTTTCTCGTGATTTCCAACTCCTCTCCTTCACTTTCTCCTCTCTCTCTCTCTTTTTTTTTTTTTTGTTCTTTTTTTTTTTTCGTTTGTGTGTGTCTCCACTTTCGCTCTTTTGTCTCTTCTTCACTTTCGCTATTTTTTCGCTGCTTTATTTTTGTCTCGCGCTTGTGTGTTACTCCCCCGTTTCTCTTTCCCATTTGCTGCACTTTGCTTTTTCCCGCTTTATAATCCACACGAATACACGACTAATGATTGTGTGTTTTTTGTTTTTTTTTTTGTATTTGTGTTTGCCTATGTTCGTTTGTTTGTGTGTTTGTCTGTTTGTTTGCTGATGTGTGTGTGCGTCTGAGTGTATTTCCGTGATTGTATATGTGATTATTGTGTGAGAGTATGTATGTATACAACGAAAATAGCAGCGACTCGATCCTACCTATTACTTTACACTCCTGCTTCTGTGCTATACTGCCTTTTTATTTTCTCTCACGCTTTACTCTCTTTGATTAATCAATTTCGCTAATTGTCGAAAATGATGGGTGTTCGTTACTGCAGAAGAGTGCTTAAATTTTAGCGGAAATACAGAAATATAATGACGTGCAGCATTGCCATTAGGCTCCCCCCCCCCCCTCTCTTTCTCTCTCCCTCGCCATCTCTCTTTTCTCTCTCTCTCTCTCTCTCTCTCTCTCGCTCTCTCTCTCGCTCTCTCTCTCTCTCTCTCTCTCTCTCTCTCTCTCTCTCTCTCTCTCTCTCTCTCTCTCTCTCTCTCTCTCTCTCTCTCTCCTCTCTGTTTATGTCTTTCTTTCACTTCCTTTCTCCTGTCCTTCCTCCCATCCACCTTCCATCTCTCTTTCCCCTGCCCCATTCCCCTCCTCCAGTAATTTCTATCTATTGAAATTCAAGTATTCTCTTCCTTTGTTTCTTATTCCAAACCCTCTTTCTCCTCTCTTCCCTCTCGTCTGTTTTTTCTTCTTTCTCTTCATTCCTCTTTCCCTTTCCATCTATTTCCCTCTTTCCCTTTCCCCTGTTTCCATTTTTACCTTCTTTCCCTTCCCCCCACTTTCCTCTTTTCCCCTCTTCCCCTTTTTCTCTTCTCTCCCATTCTCCCCGTCCCTCTTCTCTCGCCCTCCTCATGCGTGCTCTCTCACCGCTCGTTGCTTTTCTTATTCGCTAAAAGGCGTAATGACCCTTTATGGGATTCGTCCAACCGCAGTGAATTAAATACACGCCGGATGATATATTCCATTCATTCGTCTGTGCGGCCGTTTTACTCTTTTTTTTTTTTTAATTTAATGACACGTCGCGTGTGGTTGTCTTTTGTGCATTTTGGTTGTCTTGTTTTCTCTTGTTTTATCTTATTCGTTGAGATTTGTGCGTTCTTTTTGTGTTTTGTTGATGTGTGTTTTGGGTATTTGTGCGTGTTTATTGTTGTGGAGGGGGTGGTGTATGCTTTGTGTGCGTGGAAAATGCTCAAAGTTCTGGGAATAAGATAATAACTGAAGGTAGATGTGATAAATGAGAGATGATCAAGATCAGGAATGATACCAGTGGACACGCCAGTCAGTTGGAAGCAGTAGACTTAGTAACAGATCAAATTGGACCGCCGAGTAGGGCTCTGAGAACCTGTGACAGTAACACGTGACAGGTGATTCTCAGTGACAGAGTCAAGGTGAGAGAACCAGCGAAAGCACACGAGGTGGAGCCAAGGGGTCCTGTGCACTTACAAGTTCTCTTCAACTTTCCCAACTTAGATTGTGCCAAGTTTGTGCCTCGTAGGGCGCTGGTGGGGAGGGAGGGGGAGGGGCAGGGGAAGGAGGAAGGGAAGGGAAGTCCTAGTGTACGGTGAGAAGAGGCAGGGTATCGGGGTGAAAGAGGGGGTTAAGGGGAGGAGGAGAAAAAGGAGATGGAAGCGAATAAAGACGGGGAAGGTGAAATAGACTCTTGGAGTAAAGGGGGGGGGGGGGTAAACAGTCCTCCTCTCACTTCAAAAAAGATTTCTTCTCGTAAGAAAAAGTGATGATTGATGCGCTAGCCAAACGGGTTCTAGATAAATAATTTGAGGTGTCAGTTAGGAATGATAATAAATAAAGGATAACGCGGGTAAATTGCCTACGTAGCGAAGAGCAGAACAAGTGGCACTTAACCACTACGATTACTCTTAACCTTGAAAGAAAATTACCACAGTAAAAAAGAGAGAAAGAAAAAGAAAAAAAAAAGGTTGTTCAATTAAAGCGTCAGTAAGAGAAAGTTCTACGAGCGGAAAAAGGTCAAGTTGTCTTAGACAGCCAGTTCATATGGCGGAATAAAAGCAATAAAATCCGTTGGCCTTAAAAGTAAGGAGCCGAAGGGGCGAATGAAACTCACTGAACCCAAGCTGGTGAATTTAGCGAAGCACTGTGGCACAGCAGGAACATACAAATTATTTTACACTGATAGACTAGTCCATCTGAGCCATTACCAGGATTATATGGAATTGTTATTATCATAAGCGAATGATATTTAATGACACCTATATATCATGCGAGGCAATGACTAAATGCCACCGGATCGCGGCGTAACGACTTTGACAGCTTTGGGGCGTAATCCCGGGGCAACGCGACGCAGGAACGGGCGATTACGTAACAAAGTGGGGCGCCGGGGAGGGATGGGGGGAGGGGGGGAGGGGAGGGTGCATTAGATGTGGGTATGATGGGGTTTGGAGAGAGGCGTGAGTGTTATGAGGTTCGGAAGGAGGGCTTTCGCCGTGAAGAGAGGTGAGTATCGTGAGGTTGGGGGAGGGGGGGGGGGCTACGCCATAAGGAGGTGCGAGTGTTCTGAGGTTTGGGAGAGGGACTTTCAGCGTGAGCATTATAAGGTTGGGAAACGCCCCTCCCCGTTTGAGGCTGGAAGTGTTTCGCCATCTGTCGTAGTGAGGTGTAGATATTATGAGGTCGGAGAGGCACCTTTCATCATAACCCTCAGAAGAGATTCGAGAAAGAGCCAAATGCAGAGGACAACCTCGAAGACACGAAATGAGGGAGAGTTGTTGTGTGCGCGATTGCGTGAGTACCGAGGCAGTGCGGGTGGGTTGATGGGGTGGCTATGGGGATAGGGAATAGGGGGGACGGGTAAGTGGAGAGGGGAGAATGAGGAGGAAGGGAGTAGGGTGGAGAAGGGAGAAGGGGAGGAAGGGAATAGGGTGAGGGTAAGGAGAAGAGAGGAAAGGGAATAGGATGGGGAGAGGAGAGGTGGAGGAAGAAGGTAAAATGGGGTAAGGAGATTGGGTGGAAGGGAATAGGCTGGAGAGGGGAGAGGGGAAAGAGGAGAAAGGGAATAGGAAAGAGGGTAGGGGGAAAGGGAAAAGGGTTAGGAAGGAGATAAGGGGAGGAAGGAAATTTGATTAGGAAAGGAGAGGTGGTGAGGGCCGGGAGTCTCCGTTGTAGGGAGAGAT